>NW_026571404.1:22369124-22435000 GCF_026225935.1 Boleophthalmus pectinirostris
GATGTGATCTGCATTTAGTTTAGAATTACTGGCAACTAGTGGTAAAGAGGAAAATTGCAACCTCATGTCCAACACCTTGCTATGTTGAGAGAACCTAAAATGAAATAAAGACAAATACCTAATAAAGGCAAAATAACACCATTGGGCTGTATTGTACAACCACTGCACATTCTTACAGCTATAAGATAGGGGTGTAAGCCTATTTCTGCATAATATGTATGTTACAATAACAGAAATATTGTGATATTGTATTGTCAAAAGTCTCACAATTATATCATGTGTTTTCATAGTATATCAAATTATAAGCTTTTTTGCTTAAATGTATTGCAACAGCTAATAAATAAAGGGAACTACACAGACTATGATACTTTGTTCCATTTTAAGGCAGACAGTATGAAGGAATAACTTTTTAAAAGAACGTTTCTATCTTAATTCTTTTAAATATGACAGTAATATAGCACCAAATGCATAGCAAGTCTTTTAAAAAGAAAAAGTAGCATTTCTGCAGTTCTGTTGGCGTTTCCAAAATATTGCAATAAATATTGTACCGTGTAGTGATATTATCGGACTGTGAGACTTACATATTTTTACATACCTAATGCCTAATAATGTAGGCCTCTAACTTTTAAAATGACTCTTATTAGAATAAAAGCAAAGCAGCCATATTGTACTTTTTAAAGCTACCCAGCCCTATAATAACCTAGAACTTAAAGTCATAAATATATGATACTAAAAAACAATAGACTTATTGCTTTATAATGTAGTATAATCATTTAGTGCAGGGGTGGGCAAACTACGGCTCGGGGGCCGTATGCGGCCCTTTAAACCTTTTAATCCGGCCCACCGAACTGGAATAAATTACAATAATAAACCTTGTTGATGTTTTATTTTTCATGCATTTCCGGAGTTTCCCAGTAGATGGCCCACTATATAAATATACATTGAGGTGCGGCGTATTATGTTGGCCACAATGCTTTATGGAAAAGTGTTCTTACAGGAGTTATTTGGACCATGAGTGAAGTAGTGGTGTTCAGGATATAACTTTGCACTGCTTCCGTTTTGAGTTGGTAAAAGTCAAAAACAAGAACTTCATAGATGCTGTGTTATAAGAGTTATATGCACAGAATGTGTAAGAGTTTTGTTAAATTGTACATGACATTACAGTGTGGGTCGTGTTTCTTAGTTAATCCTATTTTCTCACAAATTACCTTTACCTGTGGTTTGCAGTGAAGTGAATACGAGTATAATGCAGCTGAGCTCTTAACACATCATGTCCTGTTTCCTGTCCGGCCCTTTAGGCAAATTTTAGGACCCTATGTAGCCCGCGAGCCAAAAAGTTTGCCCACCCCTGATTTAGTGCATCTTATTTCACCCATCTCTCAATTTGAATCTCATGAACTGTTGATTAGACAACTCATTACATTTCAAACGTGATAAGCCCAAAGCGCCTCTACAAACAGGAACGCTTCATTTTTGTGCCTAGATGAAAAACACCTGTTAGTAAACAAGGCAATTATTCTGCTGTGTCTAATGGGAGCACTGTGTTAAGCATACGCACGTCCTCTAGTGTTAAGAGTCATTGTCATATTCCCACTGCATCCTCTTGATTAACTAAATGCTTCAGACTGTTTAAAATTCACCCCACCAGTGAGAGAAACACATTGGTCTATAGGCTATGTGTGATCTTGAGAAGAGAATGTATAAAATCATGTCCCTGGCGTCAGCACAATTAGCTGTTAAATAAAATGCAGACTCCTCAACGTTTTTGCCACTTTTTAATTAGAGAAAGCAGCTAGAGTGCAGGCCGCAGTCAAATAAACAACTCTATTTGCCAAGAAAGGCTCCCGGGAGGAAAACGCATTAAGTGAGGTGGCCCAGGGCAGGAAAAGAATGGTGATTTAAGATGTTTGTGCCTATGAAAAAATGGCTCCATCATCAACAAACTTCTTAATATTCTTTAATTAATATCTTTTTTATTCATTTTTTTGACAGCAATATGCAGCTCATATTTTGGAGATAACGTTTGTAAGGCCTGGCTTAAGTGGTTTGTGCAAGAAGCAGGGGGAGATAGGGAACAGTTTGGAAGAAGGGTTTAGAATAGTCAGGCAGGAGGGTAAGAGGAAGTCTACGATTTATAGATGTGGTGAAAGAGGACATGAAACTAAATGGTGTGAGAGAAGAGGAGGATAGGTCAGAAAAGGAACAGCTGATGATTTGTTAGCCTGAAAAAAAAGGAAAGTAAGAGTAAAGCAAGAGACACCTATTGATTATATTAATTAAAATGGCCCTGCAAACCTAGATTTAACAATGGCACACATCAATCAATCCACATATAATGCAAAATCATCAGACATCTTTATAAGTTCAATAACATGACAGTTATTTTTTTTGTCCTTATTGGGATATATCATAATTAGTTTTAAGGACTTTTTTGCTTCTTATTTATCCTAGTCATAGTTGTAGTTGAGTGGTAAAGTATTGTCATGTTGCCATTTAACGATTTATTGATGATGATTAGTGACAAATATTGAAATATGTAGCACAGTGGTTCTCAAACTTTTCACACCAAATACCACCTAAGAAAATATTTGGTCTTCAGACACCCCTATAACTAAACCAGACCTAAAAGGGGGCTACACAGTTGCTATTTTAGTTTGTTCTAGACAATGACAAAAATGTGTAAACAAACCAGTGGTACTCACACCTCAGTTTGAGAAACACTGATCAAACATATTGAATATATTAATGTTTTACTAGAAGTCGTACTGTGCAGTCTAATTTTCAATCAGTACTTCTCAGTAATTTCTGACTCTAATTCACTTTCTTGACGTGTGGCTGGTGTTCTGTCTCTTATATTTCAAACATTTTCAAACATTGTCAATCGTTTTGTTGCAGGGAGACTCCGCAGTGGGAAATCTGACATCCACGATAACAAGAGAATTGTCAACACTTCTGAGAATGTGTCTTCTCTCAAAGGTAAAAAAAATAACAGTAGTGTGACCACGCATGGAGCTTTTGACTGATGTGTAGACAGATCTGTATGTGCAAGGGCCTCACTTAGATTTCTAAATTTATTTTAACACTAGATGCCCAAGTGTGGCACAGTTTAAGGAAGTTATGAGAGAAAGTTATACTGCAACTACAATCAAGGGTGAGGTGGAGGAAGACATCTGTGGAAAGTACCGGCACATACAACAAGTACTTCAGAAAAAACAAATCAAAGTCTATTGTAAGATATTACAGCCCCAGTAGTAATGAATGGCTGCGTTTTGCATGTTGTAATCTTTATCCCCACTAGGGGGCAGTGTACACTTATTAGTGAGCTAGATTATACCTGAAACAGTCCTCCTGGAAGTGCACATCTCTTTGAGCAAGTGCATCAATATTAAAACAAGATTACATTTTTCCAAATTTCTTTTTGTTCTCCTTCTATGTCACCTTTACATGTATTACTGATATTTTAACAAAGTGAATATAGTAGCATTTATATTTGAAAATATGCTGTGTTTTTTTTTACCACTTGCATTCTTGCATTCTCTTTTTTCACATTTTTTTTCTTTCTCTTTGTTTCAAAAGTTGGGGTGTACTCTGTGTGTGTGTCTATTTCCAGGCTCACATAAACCACACTAACTCTTTTGATGTGCCACAATCTAGGCTCTCCTCTTTGGGTCTTTGATGGCAATTGGTTTAGACATGGCAATCAAGACATATTCACGTAGAGGGAATTGATTGATTCTTAGATTATCTTTTTTACTCCAAAGTTTAGAATCTCTTAGCCTCAAAAGGGTTTATTTTTAACACAATCCAGTTTTCAAAGTTTCCCCAATGGGACTTAGAAAAACACACGTAACAAAGTGGATTGAAGTCTGGACTCTTGGGTTATTTAAATAAAGTTTATTTGATAAGATTGTTTTGTTTAAATGGAATGGGTCTGTCGGAAAAGTAAAGAGTTTTTGTCTCTGTAACTGGACCTACAAATACAAGGAAAGCTCTAATTTCTTACAAAGCATTGCCCTGTTTTGAATCACATGTGCCCAGACTGGCCCAATCTTGTAGTTTTACAGAATTTAACAATTTTGTCAATTTTCTTAACTAAATAAAACCAGCTCCTACAGGACTGACCAATCCATCAAATCTTAAACAAGATCAAGATTTTGTCATTCCTAATAATCAGTAATCAGTTGGGGTCTTTTTATTTGAGAGGTCTACAGCCAATCATTTGTCAGTAAAAGCATGTGGTTTGAAGAGACTTTAGCATTTCTGGGAAGAAATTTGACTGTTTTGAATTAAATGACAATGAGTCTTTGTTGTTAATGTTCAATAGTGAAAGTAATATTTATTTGCTTTTAAAAAGACAAACAAAAGAAACTGACATTGTTCAATATGGGAGAAAAATCATATTTTTTGTTGCATTGTTCAGCCCTTAAGAAACTATTATCTGCAAAATGTAATCTTCTTGATCAAGTAGCCTATATTTGGATGCATACAAAGTAAAACTGACTATATCTCTGCTTCAACAAAGGTAAAGAAAATGACCTTCCGTATCCATTGTGCATTTAAAACTACAACGTGAACATCAACCTGGATCACAAACTGGAGACAGAGAGGGGGCACGAGACATAGACTTTTGGGTGTGTGGTAGTTTTCAGTGCAAACAGAGCCATAAAGTGCTGCATGGTTAAGCCTGATGAATTAATAAGAGGGAGGCAGATGAGTCCCATGGGCCCTGTGTGAGCGGAGCCACGCGGGGAGCACCACCATCTCACACACGTTCAAACTCGCTGTGCTCATTTGCATCAACATAAAGTGTACAGCAGTCGGACATGCATGTGCTGAATACAGACGCATCCCCAAGAGCCTATAGCCTGCCTTCAAGGTTAAAGTCAGGCTAACTTTTAATCCACCATCTTTATCTTAATATTACAGACAATGAGCAAACTATTACTCTTTTTAATGATTTATTTTACTGTAGCTGTGAACTAAACAATGAGTCAAAATGCATGGGATCATTAGTAAGGCTTTTCAAAATGTATCCTTCTCACAATAATTATCTTATTGACTTAGCGTTCAATATATGTTCAGATCATGGAACAATACGTTTTGGGGGTCTAGAAGGGATTTTTCTGTATTATGATCCGATTTGAGCTGTGAGGGGTTGAATAAATAACTTCTATGGCGCAGTATAGATATTAAATAATTGCTTTTGAATTTTGTTGTACCTGGCTCAAACAAAGAAATAAATGAAATGAAATGAAAAATGAAATAATTCTGCTATGTAGTTATTGCAGTTTGTGTTTTTGTAACTATTTGTAATAGTTTTGGGGGTAACCCTGCTGCAGGGTTTTTGTGTTTTTGTGCATCAATTAGTTTCAATATTATCATTTATCATCTATATTTTCTTCAATATATCATACTTTTAAAAAAATTATTGTGACAGTCCTATTTATTACTATATATTTATTATGATTTATTTGCTGTTCAAACCATGTATTATTTATTCAAGGCTTTTGTATTGGCACCTAAAAATAACATCTCAGTACATACACTCTCCAGACCCTTTTGCCTCATCTGATCTGTGATTCTGATTACTGTACTGTACACTCCCTCTCATGCACTGTTTTTGAAGACTGTCCTGATTCAACTAGTATTTGTTTGCCTTGTTATCCTCTCCATCTCAGAGGTGTAATGGCGCCTGATGGGGCTGTAGCTTGGGACACCAGAATGAGGTGCCAGCCGGCCTCACAGTGATTTACAGCCAGCAGCAGGTCAAGGTTGGACTGAGCAATAACAGCAGTGGTGTGTGAGGGATAACAGCTTCTGAACGTTTCATCATTAGTTTGAGCTGTGGAGAACCAATGAGTTTTGTCTTTTGGCTTGGCACAATACTGGATCAAACACCATTTGTATTTTTATGAAAGTTATTAGTGGTCATTATTACTGTAAACAATAATTAAAATGTGTAGTTTATTGAATGGTGATGAGTAGATTTCAGCTTTATATTCAGGTATTGCTGTGTTTGACTTTGATGGATGGCTTGGTTGTAATTTAATATGAAATTTGATGCCAAAGTAGTGTGGAAAAAGTTAAGTTTTGTCTGAATTTCCAGCATTAGGCCAACAGATAAGCGACAGAGTTTGTGTAGCTTCTTGTCTCCTACAGCTTTCTTACTGGACATGGCCGGAGAGAGTAAACGCAGTCTGAATTCGGATTTGTTGCCAAATGTCTCCAAACTGTCTGGTGTGAATGTGAACGGGCCAAACAAAAGTCACTCATGAACAGTGAAGTCTACACAACCTGCTCCTCCTCACAACATCTGCTCAGCTCTGCCTTACTTTTCAGACTCATGGCAATCATGCATATATGCATTTGTGTCTATTGTTTATTTGTCTATGCTGCCTCAGTATGTGTGTGTGTTGACTGGCAGCGCACAGAGCAGGAAGAGGAAGAAGCTACATGGTTGGAGGGGGTGTTTATTTATTCATTACCCAGTGGCCTCGGCGGTTTCAGGGGGACATAGCAACACTTGTCCTGGGCCCTTTAGCACTGGTCTGCTTATGGCCTGCTCGGGCCCTGCCAAAGCCTTCAGCTCTCACCTCTCCTCCCTCTTCTCTTCTGCACTTTTTACTACATAAGCTGCTTACCTTATCACTTTTCTTTGTCTATATACTTTTTACTCCATTGTTCATCTGCAGTATTCATTTATAGCTTTCAGCATTTGAATAAAATTTAAATGTATAAGTTGAACACTGAGCACTAGCTGCCTAACAAGTATTTATCTGTCATGCAGCTAATGCTGAGAGATAATTACTGAACTGCTATGGCAATAGGTGGAGTAATCTTTTTCTGTATATCACTCAAGGTTAATTTTCAGACTATTACTTTAGGTCAGTTGAGTGGCAGGAAAACAGATGGAAGAGACCATGCCCGAACTTAAACCCACAACCAAGTGAGCAGAAGTTGTTTTATACCAACTAATTTCAATGCTCAAAATTTCCATCGGTTGGACCAGGTTCATTATCACTTTTTTTTAAAATTTTTTTTTACCAGTGTCACTGGTGTTGTTGGAGTCCTGGTTAAATGCCTATTTAAAGTGAGGAGAGGATAATAACATATTGAAGACAGACATGTAAGTACTTTTCACATGACCTCATTGGACAGAACTTCTTTGACTTGGAGACCATTGATTCCTATAACAAAAGACCTGAACCCAACATAGATCTAGTGCTGACCCTTTCCTTGTGCTCACTGAGGATGCATGTTCAAACACCAATCTGATCAATGTCCATTTTGGGGGATCAATGCCTGAGTGTGTAGGATGTCAGCTGGGATACGACACAACAGCTTCAAAGCTCTTCTCCTCATGTCTACATTTAAATCAACATTCAGATCACAGTAATGCAGACCACCCATACATATTAGTCAGTGTGTGTATTCATGCACACTATATAGCTCAACAATCGTATAATACCTTTTTCCCCCTGCATTGAGTCTGAGCTTTGTTTTCTGTAAATCTACAAAAAACAAAGAGCTCTACTTGAATAGACTAGTATGGTTTTCAGAGTTCAGCAACAAATACAGATTTTGGTATATTTTGATAAAAATATACCATATTTGACAAAACATGAGCAAGATGACTGATGAAATACAACAGTGCATTGCCTGTTTAGCATAAATAGAGTGATAACCCATTGTAAGCGTACTTTACATTGAAGACTAAAGGAGACTCAAGGTAAAAAAAAAAAAATTTACCAAAGGACACAAAAGTGAAAGCAGTACAGGGGAAATATCTTGCATTGGGGAAACACAAAAGTATAAAACTTTCATAGAAAAATAAAACCAATGTTATCCCATAAAAACATCCTAAATGGGCTTGGATGGGCTGTGTATGGAGGGAAGCCACACAATGTACCTAAGGCTCTGCAAAGTGTTAACATGAAAAGCACATCAGTGGAGCAGAGAGGGCGTGGTCTGTGGACTGTGTGGGCTTCTGCTGCATATGAAAACAATATGGTCCACTTTCAATTAGTGTCTTAAAAAGTCTCTATTGTTCTATACAGTAATAATATACAGTATTATTAAAAGAGGCTCAACTCAAGGATTATTTAGGGAAGTGCTACAGTAAACCAAAAAAACAACAAATACAATAATAACAATCTTTTTATGCTTTCCCCTAAAGTTTCTGAGCTCCCAAACCAACCACCACACAACTGCTTTTGAAGGTATACTCTTGTTTTAGAAAGCAGTTTTAATTTCCTGTATGCTGCTGCAACAGTGTTTAGACTTGTCAGGTCCTTGACAAGTCTTAATGGGAGAATAAAGTGCCTCCAGCAGTTTGAACACGGCAGTGTTGGTTTTCTGGGGAGTTGTGTGTGAACTTGCAGGTCTCGGATACTGTGAGTGCAGAAGCTTTGATGAAATAAGAAAGGTATGTTGAAAAGTGTTTGTTCTGCCACAAAAGAGGTCTGGAGACGAGCAGAGAGGAAGAGAGCTGTTGCAGGAATTAATCGTTTAAATATCTCAGGGACTTTCCTGTGTTGGTCTCCTCTGAGTGTTTACATCAGAATTCGTCGGAGCCTTAAAGTTTTTGCACATGAACTGAAATCAGAAATTAAAGCTAACAGAAATGCCTTCAAATAACATGATACTCACAGTCTCAGTGCACTCTGTTTGTTTAACTCCATTTGTCTGAAAACAGAAGAGCAAATCATCGCTATTGTGCATATCTTTTCTTTTCATGCAGCCACTTGGAAATTATAATGTATCTTAATTATACTAATACTCTGCTATAAATTTAGATAATTGGTTGTAGACAGGTTTGCAACATACTTTGAAGTTTTTTTGATGATGTCTATATATATTTAAGATATATATACATATATCCTGACTAAATAAATCTGGTTTGATTTTTCCATGTCTGAAATTAACTCAAGTAATCTCTTGTAAAATGTTGTTGTTATGGTTGTTTGTCGCCTGCTGAGGTCACCTGACCCCTTGACCGTGCATTTACACTCTCCATCATCCTACATGATCCACTAATATCTCCCATCTATGAGTCAGTACGGTGGATAGTACTGGGCCCGTGCACATAATGGAATGAACAGGGCTGTGTGGACTTAACTGCAGTTTGGCCTCCAGCACTAATCAATTTCCCCCAGTGAGGAGGGGGGTGCTGTGGAGTTCACTGTTGGCTTGGTTTGATAAGAGGAAGCCGTGCAGGGACCTTTTGGTTTGGGCTAATGTCAGGCGCCCCATCAGATAAACAGTGATTTGATCTGAGCGCTGCAGGGAATAGACAGCTCCCACTGTACTTTGAGGAATTCTTTCTGTGTGTCTGAAATATACACTCCCACTTGTGTCAGTGTTTGAGATTGCTTGTACTTATCAATTCATTGTTTGGCATTAATGTCTCTTACAAATTATGCTCGGGATCAAGGCCAAAGATGTGAATCTGGTTATGTCATGCAGATTGTATCTAAGGAGTTGACGTGAGACATCATCCAAATAACTAAATCCACTTTTATCCAAAGCTTTTTGAAAAGTGACACAATATCTGAAAATAAGTTTGGCCAATGAGTGTAGGAAAATGTAAAAAGGGCATTTGGGGGACATTTTGATTTAGACATAAAAAGAAAATAAACAGGGAATGATGGTTTGTTGACAACATTTAGCTACCAAAACAACAACCTGCATTTTTATTCTTTTTAAACATTTTCCTAGATCATTGTCATATATAAACAAATGTGTCTAGTGCCTCTGTGTTCTCATTGCAAAAGCTTTTCACTGTGGACAAGGTGGAGTTGTGCTTTGATAGCCTCTCTCCTGTGACTTCTCAAAGGAAAGGTTGATGAGAAGGTATATTAAGGCTGTTAAACACTTGAGGAGGGCCAGGGGCTTCTGGGAGCTAAAGACAAGAACCGTTATTGGAAATGTAATTTTTGTTTGTCTGCAATTACCTACCTGCTCATTTGTTTTACTGATGCTGTTGTTATGGCGAGAGGAGATACTGGATTCTCCCAAGGATTGCTCTTTGGAGAGACCCAGGTTTATTACAAATAGGAAAGCTTTCATTGCAGATTGGTCCGGCCCCGCGGTGACTTGTTTGAGCTCTCATGGGGAGGCATTATATAGGGGGGTTCACACAAAGCATACCCCCTGTTAAATCTTCACACTAGTGGATTGAAGGAAACACATAATGAAAAATCCATTGCATAGAATATTTTTTCAATATACTGTTGAAGACTCTTGAATATTGTTACAACAATTATAAGAATATAACCACATGGACTCCATTATAGAATTAATTTAATTCTGATAAAGACACTGCTATATATATATTTTATTTTTCTAAAACCAGTTCTGTTTTCTAATAATTTACAATGAACTGTCCTGCACAATTTCTTTCAATGTAATATTCATTGAGCCATGACACAAAATATCTTTAGTTCCCCTTTTACTAAACTGCCCAGCACCCATTAACCAACTAATCACTTAATTATTAGCAAACGTTCCTTTAAGAGTGAACGACCCCTGACCTCTGGCCTTATAAAAGTGAGGGCCTGCGGAGACGTTGATATGGGTTCTGTTGTGGCAGGCTGTAATAAGACAATAGTAGGCTGCACTGCTGGCCGCTGAGCTGTAAGAACATTAGAGGGGGGCTCACTGGGGAGTGGGTAATTTGATTGGTGCAAAATTAGGGACTCCTGTGCTGAGGCATTATGGGAGAGTTCCTGGTGGGTCATTTTAGCTGCACTTCCTCCATATTTCTCAGCTTGATTAAAAATTGATCGGCAACGGCAATGTGAATATATTATTGGGGCCATTATTCACCCTTGACAGATAATTGGATGGTACACACAGCTCTATTTTCTTTCAGGGCAATGCCATCGTTGTGTGTCTGCTGCATCTGTGTATGTGTGTGTGTGTGTTTGTGTGTGTGTATGGAGACTGAAGGAGAGAGGGGAGCCTTGGCAGATAGATATTTAAGACTTATTTTATTGTATGTCAGTAAATCAGATGCTCCTCTCGTCTTTTCATTCATCTCTCCATCCCTTTCCCCCTCCACTGTCACTGCCAATGGCCCAACATGATGGATGTGTTATTGAAACATCATGCAAAGCGTATAATCATTTTTCTGGTAATCATTCATAACCTATTCTCATAAAAGTTTGGAATATTGCCATGAAATACAATGTCCGATAAAACCAACATGGATTTGGATTTGCCTTTGGTTTGCAGCTCCGTCTCAAATGCACTTATTACTGAAGATTGAATTTTTCTTTAAAAAGCACTGATGCTGTGGAGAATGTGTGTGAAAAAGCCAGTGTGATAGCAGTTGGCTATAG
Organism: Boleophthalmus pectinirostris; assembly: GCF_026225935.1. Classification (NCBI taxonomy): domain Eukaryota; kingdom Metazoa; phylum Chordata; class Actinopteri; order Gobiiformes; family Gobiidae; genus Boleophthalmus; species Boleophthalmus pectinirostris. The sequence continues at coordinate 22,380,467 of NW_026571404.1, forward strand.
CGTCGCTTCAGGCATAGATAGATAGAGCTAATGCTATTTGTTATTTGCCCAAGGCTTGGCTTGCTACCATTTTCACGCCTTCTTAATGTCTTAAAGTGCATGAAGAAAGAGATGGATTGCACAACATGCTATAGGGCCATGCACAATGGTTATTCTGCAAATTCTGTAGGGATCATTTTAGGCACCCCTGACTTATTTTTGGATGCTTGAAAATAGCTTACTTTTAAAAAGTTTTCTCCAAATCCTGTTCAAATTGACTTACTGTGTTTTTATACTTTAATTACTATATGAGTTGATTCAAAATCAACTTGAATCTGTATTTTTCTGAGACTTATGTGAATCATTGATTGATGTTTTTATGGGTTGTTTTGGCTATGAGTCTTCAGGGCTCATTTATTCTTTCTAACAACTAAACAGGTCTGTTATGGTTGATTTATGTCCTGAATGAATTGTCCACTTTATTATAAATTATCTGCATAAATCAACTAATTCAGTGTACTTTCTATTGTCCTTCTTCTAGCCATTTTTCAGCATCTTCTCAAAAGTTCTAGTACATCAATCCACAGTCTTACTCCTCGTTGTCCTCCCTCCCTCTCTCTCTTTGGGGGCTCAAACACTGCTTTTCCCCTCACAAAGAAGCCTTCTCCTGAGTGGAAATTACCGGCGGAGATTAATAACGACATTAGGCAGTAATGATGCTGTGCCGAATGAAATATTTATTAAAGATCCCTCTGCTAGCAATTAGCATGGCATGTAATCGTTCAACACAAGAAATCAAGATGATTGTGCCGCAGTCCCCCATCCCCTTATTACCCCTCCCCCCAAATACATTTACTGTTGAAAACAACTCCCCACACAAAATTTCATCTTCCACATTTGCATCCTCTTGACATCGCCTTGACAACAGCAGCTTTGGGAAAATGTGCATGTTTTTTTGTGTATGGGGGATGCAAAGTGTCCAATCTTAATTACAGGCACATCCCCTTGTCTTAAGCCAAGGGAGAATGCTCTGTACAGGCAATTACACTGTCGCTGCTCGGCTGAAGTGGAGGGAGTCCTGGACTGGAGGCACGTCAAAAACACTACAAATTCCGTTACAAATTCCTGCCAAGTTTTTCAGGGCAAGTCTAAAAGTATTATTCGATGCCTGTCTTGGAAGTTGTTGTCCATTCAGAGCCTAAAGGGACAGGGTTTTGCAACTTGGGTAAAACTTCTTTGCTTTAAAATATTACAAACTTTATGAAATGCACTGCTAGGAATCATTAGTGGCCAGTGTAGTAGACAAGCTGTCATGCATATAGCTACTTCTTCCATTTTTACTTAGATGCAAACAATTTCTCAAACAAACATTATTCAAGTGTATTTGTATTAAGTGTTTTTGTACACCACAGATTATATTTATTTTCATTATTTATGAATCAGTTGTAAAAGGCATGCAAGATTAGGGTTAGGCATTCATCTAAGAACAGTAGTGTAGCTGACAGTAGTAGACATGATCTGAAAGGAAAAATGAAAAGCACTCAAAAATTGCACCTAAAATGTAATCTCAACAATGGACTGCATAATCCAGAAATGTGACTGAACTCCTAATCAGAGTAAGAAATGCAGTAATAGCAATTAAAACTGAGTCAATAGTTTAAATGAACCTCACTATAATTGTACAGATTTCTCCTTTCACTTTGAAGGACAGGACACCCTTCTTTTCAACCTTGTTTGTATCCATGCAAGCATGACCTCATTTCAAATCTAGTCACCTGAGAGGGACGATTGAGTGAAGAGGTGTAAAGAGGAGAGGAAGGGGGGGTTTGTTGTTACAGCGAGGGGCGTGGGGTCAGATAATCAGAAGTGTCCATTTATTGGCTCATCAATGCGTCCAGCCAGGCGTGGATCTCCCTCTGTAATCAACCACTGGTGTTTAACCAGGCCGGTGCCATCCACCAAGTGACAAGAGTGAGTGAAAGCAAAGACAACATGTGGAGGGGCCAAGGGTACAATGTTAGTCCACTTCTGACAAAAGGGTAGTTGGGATGGATGGATCAATTTGCAATATGGTGCATGGCAGGGCTAGCAACAAAGGATAGACATGAAAGCAAGCGCATTAAGAACAGCTCTTGTATGAACTCAGATAATCAATAAACTTCCTGGGCAGACATGTGTGAGTGAAGAGTGAAGTGCGGTGATTGAGAAAGGCATCAGAGAACAATAGATGTTTTAGATAACAAGACTCTCGCGCTAATGGCAGACTTTTTTGTTGGACAAACTTTGCCACACTTCTCCACTCGCATTGTTAATTAGATGGTTATCTTTAGCCCTTTGATAGATTAGATAAGTTGTTAATTAATCTTTGAATCTAATTAACTGTTGTGCTATTTAAAGATCTGACCATGTTATTGTACTTTTGACTGTCAGTGGAGGAGGGGGAGGATTTCTTAAGTGCTGAAGCCCTTATAGCCTCGAACTGTTTAATAAGTTTTTTCGTCTTACTGCAGTCAACTTATGATTATGATTAATTAATCAGGTTAATTAAATGTTATATGTGAACAAAGGGCTTGATATACTGTCTGTCTTATATATCAATCAAAATTAGCACAGTAATTTATTAATATTAATGCTAATAACCTATGTGTCAGTAAATACAAAAGGTAAACAATAGGTAGACAATACAGAAACTACAGTAGAAGGACTGCGTAAAGTGCATATCACAGTATAGGACAAGCGCATGGTAGAAAAGGTTTAGTCAGTTATTTATCAATGTCAGTGATGAATCCAGGTATTGCTGTGTTTGTATATCTGAGGAAAGCGACTGAGCTGTCAGGTGGTATGTGTAAAGACAGAATAGTTAAGGAGAGAGGACTTGCCCCTGAAGGAAACCAGGGCTGTAGTCCAGGTTAAGACTGTAACTCTCTGTGTTCTCTCTGTACCTCAAAATCTTGTAGTGTTTTTTGTACTAAAGTTTTTTTTTTGTTTTGTTATTTGTCATTCTCATTCCAGAAGGATTTTGTGTCATGTGGTGCCATCAGCTGTTCTAATTTAGGTGCATGGGTAAGGACCATTTGGCTGCCTCAAAGCTTATTGCAGTTACTTTAAATAAAGTAGTGTTGTGGTGGGATTGCACATTTTGACAATTGATTTATGACATCATAGTTGGCTTGTCCACTCTGGCCACATTTGCATTTTTAGGTGTATCTAAAGTCATATATTTTGTCATGACAGGACCAAACCAGGACTATTAATATGACAGAAGTTTTAACCTCTTTTTCCAGCAGACGATTTCACCCCTGCGCCCCCACACCACAAGCACAGTTTCTCATTTGCATTATGACAGCAGGCAGATTAAGTACATTCCAGTGCACACTAAAGCCACTCAAAACCACGCACATGGACACACGGTTGACTCTGGGCTAATAAGGGAGCCCTCGAAAAACAGTGCAATAGTACCAACCACATTAGTTGGCTTCTGTTGTCCTAGCCTACTTGAGAAGACAAAAGAGAGGGACACCAACTGGATCAAAACAGTAGAGAGGAGCTGGGACTGAGGCCAGAGGAGAGAAATAAGAAGTTATGAGGTTTGTGTTTTAACAAACTGGCAGCTGCAGGGACTAAGTACATTTTGATACCTGATCTCCAACTGAGATAAACCAATCGTTATTTGTTCTCCCCAAAAATTAAAAAGAGTCTTATATTGGATGTCCAAAACAATCCGTCTCAGATATGGATAATCACAAAACCTGGTACTTAAAGGTGATTGTGTTTTCTGGTGGAGGGTCCATCAGATACTTTTCTCCATAAAGATGCTATTGCGTTTTCTGGAAGGTTTCACAGTATGGCATTAAACATTTCTATTTTTATGGAGACCAAATCAGACCAAGATATAGGTCAGATCTGTGAAGACGCAACCCCGCTCACAGTCAGAATGCCTGTTTTGTTGGTATTTTTGAGCCCTAAAACCTCCTGTAACTGAATAAATAACTGTAAGGTAGAACTGTTTAATATCATATTGTGGAACATTCCAGGCAGAACAATGACATCTCTATGAAGACAAGCAGGTAGTAGAGCCTCCACTAGAAAAGTTACTCCATGCATGTTTTAAAATTGTGCCTGTCTTAAAGATTGCAAAAAAAAAAACCTGCTAGGTTGCGTACACTCTCATTATTCTATTCAATAAGTAGAGCCACATATGCATGCATGATATCATCGACCTCACCAATATTTGGCCTACAACTCCCAGGATGTTTTGGATTGCATCTCACCACATTAAATAAAAAGTGAAATAACAAATAATCACTCTTCATGTAACCCTTTGTACAGTCTTCCTCAAACTGTTCCTCTGGGTCTATTTGGTTTTGAAAGCAATGCTGTGCTCATTAATAATAAAGGCCGCAGAAATGGTCTCCACATTAAAAAACTTCTACATTTAGATTTAGATCCTCCCTCTCCGCCGTTTGTAGCCTCAGGTAAAGAGCTTTGGGTTTAAAAAATTAAACAGTCTGTAAAACCTTTCCTTCAAATTAAAAAGTCATTAATGTGCCCATCTCAAATGCCGACCTCTCAAAATACTGTTTGGATGCTATTGTCTTCCCAGCCGACTTAGCTAATGTTAGCAAAGGAAGGCAGGATAAAATATGATGAGCTCCCTTTGCATTAGAACAATTAGACCGGCTGGACCTGAATAATGAATCCCATAGAAGCTCATAGTGGATGTTGAATATTTCATCTTTTATTCAGCCTTCTCTGAGTGCCTCCACAGTGAATACACACCGTACACAGCAGGGTCTGTAATGCAGGTAGTTTTCTTGGGAAGCTTTTAAGATGGTAGTTAGGTAAAAGCCATCGGAGAGGCCCTACCTAACCCTGTTCTAGACCTGAATAATTAATTTCTTACCTGCAAACATGTTTTAAACAAAGCTGAAGTCATGCAAACCAAACCAAAACAGTAGTTCACTCTTTTTATGAAACAGGGATAATTCACCACATGCTAATTTCTTTATTCTTGATTCTTCTTTACAGAGACAAAGAACATCTGAAATGTGTTTCTATAATAACATCAAACTAAAAATGTTTATTTTCAATGCTTTTGTGCAAAATCATTGAGTATTTGAATTAATTACCTGTTAAATGGAAATATTACACATATTGTTTAGGCATGCGGGAGGCCCCTGGCAACTTAAAGCAAATTTTTCCAATTCACAGAGAGTTAGACATAAATTAATTAAACAAGGTGATGCTTTTTGGGAAAAGACCAAATGAACAAGATGTGGTATGGTGGGATAGCAATAATTAGCACATGGTGGGTGCCCTGTAAAATTGAATTTAATGACAACACAGCAGTCTTAGTGAGTGAGAACTAATCCGGGACTCGAGAGCATTATGGTTAATGGGCCTGAAAGAAAATGATGGCCTTTCAAAAGCAAAACCAATTAACACAGAGTGGAGATGTCTAGTGCTGAGCTCTCCAAATCTCATAAGAACTTCTGCCCTCATATTATATAACTGGATTTCTGTTCATTTTGAATAATGGAATAGGTAGGCAAGCATGACATAATATAGCTATCATAATTCTGAGTCCAACCAAAGCTAAATGAGAATGTTTCACAGAGCAGTGGCACTAGACGGCACACTATAATGTTTTACTACCATTGCTGCAGATGCATGCTGTTTTACTGATGAAGGATTCAGAGATATCACTATCCTCCAAAATCAGCGCTTTCCAACTGTAAAACATCTATTGTTACTGAAAAAGTATAGCAGTAGGCAAACAAGCAATAGTTCTTACTCTCAGCAACTTCAGAAACATTCCCCATAAAAACACATTTTCCAAATGATCCAGTTTCAGTTTTTACTGTGAACTTATGCAGTTTTTCAAAAAAATTCGGACTCCAGGTTAAACATGTTCAGAAATGTCACTTTACCATTTTTCAACAATGAAAACATGTGAAATGCCACTATAAAGATGCAGGGCCTTCTCAGTTCTGCAGTTTTGAAGGGGATGGACCTGCTTCTGTTATTACATTTTAGATCAATATTGTGGATTACATTTAACAAAATGGAAATTAATGCGTGTGATATATATTAAATAATACAAATTATTATGTCTTCTTTAATTTTTCACAGCTCTCTGCTCTAATCTTATTTTGTGTAGGAGGAAAACTTGTGAGTTTGTTCGATATGGCGACCCAACCCGGTCATATATCAACATAATTAAAGGGAGGTGTAATGACGCAAGGCCTCTGCAGCATGATTTCTGTCTGATCACCATGCTGCTTCATTAAGACCACTCAAGCTAACGAGCTGTGCCTGTAATAAAGTCCTCCTCTCAGTCTGCTGTGGCGCTGAAGGAGTGAGACCCAGGGAGACCTGAGCCAAGTCCCACATACAAGGACAATCAGAAAAACTACCAACTTTAGTGTCTTGGGAAAAGCTTGCCATTTCTAACTTTATTTCTGTTTTTGGAGTTTCAGTTCTAAATAAGAAACTGCAGAGAGAACTTTGTATTCCAATGGGCCTGGTTGCAATATTATTCCCACTGTGCCCTAACCTGGAAATTAAATATATCTCTACGTCCTTTTTCAGCGGAAGCTACTTTAGTGGTAAAGACTTTACTAAAATCAACTCATTTTCTGACCCTATAATACAAAAATTCCAAACAGCTAACAAGTGTTATGCCTCCCTCACTCATAGACAACAGAAACCTTAGCTATTTACAGGTTGTAAATCCTATAACCCTAACCCTAACCATTCAGTTGGGTTACTGCTTGCTTGCAAAAGGCCTATAAGACCTAAGCATAATATAGCATGTTGGTTAACCCCCCATCTTTTGCTATTGGTACTTCAACAAGACATCTCCCCCATGTCTACCCAAAACATATACTATTTCCCTATAAACTGCATCTGTTCAAATCCTCCTATTTTGTCCACACACTCCTGGGGTGTTGCAGCTCTAATTTCCTCCTGGGTTATCCCTGTGGTTGGCTGTGATTAGTCACACAATACAACATTAACCTGTAAATTAAAATTCCTCCGTGCAATTTGATGGGTGATTTAATTCCAGTGTCTCCCTCCCCTCCGTCCACCCACCAAGCCTCCCTCTGCCCATTTCTGCTCCTCCAGACACCTACCCCCACACCAGCTCGTCTCTGTCTTTCTCTCTGTTTGCCGTGGGCTAATCCCATTATGAATTCTTTATATAGCCTTTTCCCTTAATGATCAGTGGGGCCTGCTCCAATCCTGATTACTATTGTACACTTAGCACTACATAAAGCAGGGGATTAATATGCCCCGCTAGGATTGTTGCTATGGATCCACTCGTTGCCTTGCGAGAGATGTTGCTGCTGCTTCAATTGGCCATAAATCGCGCTCCCCAGTGGCTTCCCACGTTACAAGAATAGGGGTGAATCTTCTTTCTCGTAGTGTCTCTGCTTGGCCCAAGTCGAAAGTGATCTACTGTATAATTCATGACTGAGCATTTTTTCTTCTTTCTTCTCCGCTCAAATGTTTTCTCTAGTTGTTAAGGACACTGCAGTAACCTCTCTGTCTCGTGCAATGGCTGCTCCAAGTGAAGGTGCTGTTAAAGACAATGGGGTGCCACTCATTAATGTGTCTGGAGACGTGTTTCTGAAGTAATTCTGCAGTTTATATGTGCAAAAAAGACATTTAGGATTTTTAAAAAGGTCAGTACATTTTCTATGCTGCTGTGGAGCACAATCAGATTTATAATGAAGATAGTACCATTGCAAAATTCAAGATCAAGGTTTAAGAAAACCAGGCCAAACTTGGCTTCAAGTTTGTCACCTAGCTTATAAACCTGATCTCAAGTTTCTAAAGAATCTTTTCTTAATTCGAAGATGGTAATACATTTATTATTCATTCCAGAACAAAGCTTTAATGTCAGTTCTTCTCTTGACCCTTTCTTCAAACCGGCTGCTGTGGAATTCAAGTGTACTCAAGGTACATTAGGTTTTGACTGATGTCCAAAGCAACAGCTGTGAGCCACCTTCTGGTTTTCACTGTGACACTGACACCAGATCAAGTGCACTGTCTTGGGTTGAGGTTAATGAGGCTTAAACTAATTTAAAAAGAGATACTGTTTTAATTATTATTATTATTATTATTATTTTTCGAATGTAATAGGCCTTTTCCAGCTCTCATTTGCCTTCCATTTCAAACGATGTTTTTTTCTCCTCTGCTTACATCCCACTTGCTGCAATATCTTCCAGGTCCCGCACCTGCCCTGGCCCTGTGCCGCCTACTCCCCGGGCTGAGGAAGTGCGAGCCTGGGTACTCTGGGCACTGACCCAGCCTCTCCATGTCCAGGACTGGAGCACAGAGACAGAGGCCAACAGCTGGCCGTGTGCAGAAGGGGCCTGGAGGCTTCCACAGCAGATGAATCACCATGGATTAATATTTAACTGTGGACTCCTGCTCCCCTGCAGCATTCCTCCCCTCTCTATACCACTGCTGCTGCTCCACCTTTGTGCATCCCCCATCCTGCCACACTGTAGGTAAGCACATGCACTCTCACACTGAAAAAGTGAAGATAGTCATTTTCATTTTCTTCACCAAAGTAAAAACAAGGTAAAAATGTCAGTTTGTTTGAAATCCAGTGCACATGTTAAATCTATTATCAAATAATTTATCAAACATACAGTAATAACCATTATAAAACTAAACTAGGCACTACTGCTACTACTGAGACAAATAGATTGGGTATATGTTTGAATGTTTTATCTTCATATTCAGTGCTCTCTTTGCCATATAAAGTCAGACTTGTATGGTTATGGTAATAATAAAATAATCACCTGTTCCATTTCCCAAAGTAACTTTTCATGAATGGAAAGTGTTGAGCAGCCTCAGTCCCACACCCATCCACAGTTTTATTAGCAGCATTTACACCATTTCTGTGTGAGTATGGAGCACCGTGTGAGCCTGAGCAGGCACGCTGTTTGAGCAGGTGCTATAACGACAGGTCATGGCTTCAGTAAAAAGCCTTAGTACCTCTGCTGCTGTATGCCCAGCAGCATTATCCATGGCCAAACCTGTAATGTCATTCTCAGATGGGATCTCCACTGATGACTACATGGCCTGCCTGCTTGTCCAGATTTTGTGATTAAAGTAGCAGACGGCCTGTTGCAGTGCCCTTGTTCTCTCCTCCATCAGAGCCTTGCCTCCCTCGCTCCTCTCTCTCTCTGCCTTCTTGTGTAAGCGCATATATGATGATGGTGAAGGTATAGCACTCCCCTGTGGTGCATTTTCATTCACATCCATGTTTGGTGAGCCTCCTACATTGCTGTGTGCATAAAACTCTGCCTTTATGGGCAGACATAAAAGAAACAAGAGGGAGAGAGAAGCGATATTGGCCTGTTCTTCTTCTTAAAGCTACACTATGTTGCTTTTGCAATATTTAGGACATAGAGAATCCTATATGTTGTATGGCTTGGTGACTCATAAATGCTGCTTAGAATACATACATGCATAGTACACGCAGGGCTAGGAATCACAGGGTCCCTCACAATTTGATACAATATACAATACATGGCTCATGTTACAGTACTATCATGATATGGTGATACATGCGATAATTGATAAATTATACATGATATGTTGCTGTTTTTTAAGAACCAAACACATTTTAGCAATATTTCAATATTTCTTTGTTAAACTATACTTGTGCAAATTTAATATGAAATGCATCTAATTTCAAAACAGTGAATATGTCAAGTGTATTGCATAAACAAGTTTCCTTCCACTAAATAGACAACAGAATTTTAGTGTGGTCACTAAAAATTGCTAAAAGATATAAAAAAATGCAATTGAAGATATACTGATATAGAGGCTCACGATATATTGATATTTTAATATTTTTGCACACCCTTAATATTATCATATAAGGGAAGAGCTTATATAAGCAAGTCTGCCATGTGACTGTTCAAGTTTTGTCATCTCTTGATTAGAACCTATACGGGGAAGTATATTTCTGCATACCAGGAGACCAGTGTTAGAAGCAATCCCAAACACTACATTTGTGATTGTACATGCAGTTTATTTTGGCATTAGAAAGAGGGAGTTATATTGTGAAGCTGTGATCTTTCATGTATTAGACTGACCTTTGATGAGTCAGTCTTTTGTTTCTCTTGTAACTTCAGCCACAAAGGCAATTCTCTCCCCACTAAATAGGCTAGTCTTATTGGGCACATGTTGTGATAGTGAATGAATTAATTTTCTCTACTTTTTGCCCCCCACTTGTCCCTTTATGACACTGGTGCATGGCGTTGCATCTCTGAATAAGTAACCAAACAACGGCCCAGTGGAATTGTGGGAATTCATGGGAATCGCCATGGGGACGGGGCTTCGCGGAGGACCACTTCCTGTCTGTCTGATTCAGCGACGCTCAGGGGCGCTGCAGCTTCCCCCCTGTGCCATCCCTCACTAGGCCCCAGCGGAAAATTTGTGTCTTTGTATGGGACAGAGCTGAATGTATTGAAAGAGGCCAGCAAACTTCACACTTCTCATTGTCTCTCACATTGCCTATCCAAATATGAATATGAATATGCATCAGCAACTTTCATTATACAGTCAAATCCCTCCCCGGACTTTCTTTTCATCCTCCATTTTCTTTTCCATTTACAAGTGGTGCTTTCGGCATCACATAGGTTACTGTGCCGCACCCCTGAAGATTATGTGATAAAAGTAATAATTACTTCTTCTGTAGGATTCTGTGATTAGCAGATGATTATTCCAGGAAATTGAACACATGAACTTCAGGGTGAGTCCTTCTGGGATTTGGAGAGACAGTTGTACTTAACTGCTTGGTTTTGTCTTTAGGTCAGGGTGATATTATTTCTATTGAACTCTACTGTGTAGTTAAATCGTAGCAGACCAAATCCCATGCTGTCTCTTTTACCGAGACCCGGCAGTTGCTTAGGCTCGATTGATAGCATATTTTTAACTATGATATATTGCTGAAGTAAATATATATGATATATATGATAAAAGATAAAATTGAATCTAATTTATGCCACTTAGAGAGTAACCCAAGTGCAGATTTAAACCACAAAAACTAAATCTACAAAATTGTTAAGAAAACACAAGCAGCAATAAATAAATAACAGAATAAAACACTTTAGTACTCAGTTTGTATCTGTAATGAGTTATAGAAGTTATTAATTCAACCTTCTGTGGCCCAAATCTTATATTGCCAAAAAATAACCAACAATTTCCCAGTATTGTACACACGATAAATACTGACCCCAAAAGTATATTGTTCCAAATTTCGTATACTGAATGATAAGTCAACAAGACGACATGGACACTCGTCCTGACCCCTCAAACAATAGTTCTTTCATATGCTTGTAGTTATTTTGTACAGTGTGGAGAGTTGGAGAGGGATCGTATTAAATGTGCACTATTTAGCCGTTCTGGGTGGAGGTCCACCACATGCCTGTTTCCATGGAGATGTTTTTTTTTTTTTACCTGAAATGCTCCACGATATGGCATTAAAATATTTTACCATGTGTTTATGCTATTACAGGTGTATTTATTGCTCATAAATAGTTAAAAATGCAACCTAACTCTGAGCAGACTTGTAAATTTTGCTGGTGGAGTCTCCACGCAGATGCATAAGTTTAATGCTGAACCCGGCAACATTCTAGGCAAAACAATATTGTCAGGGGCAGACTGGGACCAAAAAACGGCCCTGGACTTTTCCCCAACAAATCGGCCACGGACTTTTCCAGAATGTACAGATTGCCAGTCCTCCCCTGAAGATTGTCTTCATAGAGAGAAGCACGGAGCAGACCCTCTGCCAGAAAGTTACATAGTGCAAGGGCCAACATTTCTCAAAAAGGTAAAAGTTTTGTATAGAAGACCCAAACAGAAAACTCACAAGTGTTGAACTATTACTATTTATTACAGATGGGGAAACCTGCCTTAATCTTGTGGCTAAAAGTTAACAGACAACAGTCACACAATTTAATGAATAATGCCACGTTTATGCCTAAAAACAAGACATTTAAAAATAGTTAATTTATGCCTAAAGAGAAGACATTTGTGTTTCTTGCAGATAGATAGTGATAATGGTGACAAAATATGTGTGATGTGTTATGGCATTTAAACAAACTTTTTCCATCTTTTTCCATATTCATCCACTTTGCCAACCGATTGTGGGTGTGACCTGAGTTCACTGTTTGACATTGGACATTTGGACGTGATCATTACTAAAGCCCAGAGTCAAGACCATTATCGTGTCTCTCCTCTGAACGAAGTGCGTCTCGTCTGTCACAGAAGGAGCTGTCAGGCAGAAATGAACGGGTCCTTGCACTGTCCAATGAGGCAACCCAAGACAAACTACCAAAGACACACCTTAAACCAGTGAGAAAACCATTATCTCTGTATGTGCTTTGTGATTAGGATGTAGCTTTTCTTGTACAACTCCTTACAACTCATTTTTCTCCAATTTCTTATTTTCCCTGTCAAGGGATTACATGGGGACATTCTCTCAGTCCCACCTGACACAAAAGTAATCAGAGTGGTGAGTGGAGATCTGTGGAGCACTCATTAAAATGCTCAAGGCTCAGACTTCAGATAATTCACTGTGTTGGGAGGGCAGGCCCACACCCACACACTCCTGTACATGTAGATAATGTAGGTATGAAATGAGGAGTTCACCTGACAGTTTAATGAAATGTAATGCCCTATATTCTTGCACTGAGGTGTCAACGCATCATTTCTTGCAATCATAGTGTGCTATTTTATTAACCATTAAAGTTGTCCAGAGCTTCAATGATATTAGCCTATATTATACCATATAGGATATAGGAAGAGAAAAGCAGTTAGCCCATAGTTGGTTTGTTGTTTTCGGTGAAAGATTTCATTATCTCATCCGTTTACATTGCTTAACAATAGCCTCTCATTCAGACTTTTATTTTCTTATACCACATTTAAAGTATAGCAATGTCACACTCAAGAGACAATAAAAAGTCAAAAGTAATATCTAGGTAAATTCTAATTAGTCAAACTAAGAATATTTAACTTGATTTAAGTAGATTTGACTTCACAAGTAAAATGATCTCCCATTGGAATTAGCAACAAGATTTTGTAGATTTTTATAAGGGCTAAAAATGTGTTGTTTTTCTTAAGTGTAAAATACAAGATGCATTTTCTTATTTTAATTACAGAAAGACTTGTACTACTGATAGATCATTTTGCTTATTGTGAAATAATTCACAGTAGCATAACATTTTGCAAAACCTATAGCCTTAGAAGAAATAAAATATGTCCCCTACCATGATTTGTATATAAAAATGAGGTGATGATCAATGGTGCAAATGAACCATTAAAAGTAAAAGTATTTTTTTAACCTTTTTTTTAAGCATATATATATATATTTTTTTTTTTCTGTTTCCACTTTACCAATTAATAACAATCAAGCAACTGCAGCTGTGGCTGGCATGTGAATTCAAGTTTTGATGTCTGAAACAATAAACATGAATAACTACCAGACATTTTAGAGAACAACATAATGTTAAAACTCTTTTTGTAATTTTTTTTCAATCCTGCACCTTCCTGGACAGTTTGTGTTTCTCATCTCAGTGATTATATTGTCCTGTCCTTTAAGTTGTTCCTTCATTTTTTCAAGGACTTTACTGGTGCTGGATAGCTCTTGTTTGAGCCAGACATTTTCTCTCATTGAACTGTTATGCAGATATTGGATCTCCTTGTATGCATTCATTTAGGTCTCCAGCTCTTTGTCTTTTTTCTGGAGAGAAGCTTTGAGTTCTTGCATCTCCAAATCATCAGTCTTATTCCTCACTTTTTTGGATTTTGCAAGCTCTTGCTTCAGCTACACATTTTCCTGTACAGCAGAGTTGTACAGGTACTGGATTTCCTTATGTGCGTTAGTCTGGTCTTGCAGTTGCCTGTCTTTCTTCTGGAGAGGATCATTTAGGTTTTTTCAACTTCAAGTCTTTTTCTTGGTCGATTCTCTCCTGAGACCTAAACTTGTGGTCCAAAGAATTGCTTATTTGGACCTGATCTGCAAGTTTGGCCTTTGCTCTCTTCAACTCCTCACGGAGTACCCTGACCTGAGTGCTCTCCTCCAGGGGTGGAAGGTCCTGGAGCAGACTTCTGTCCTCTGGGTTTGAGGGCTCCTGTGGCTCTTGACCACTCCCTGTTAGTGTGGGGCAAAGCAGAACCTCCAGATCGAAGCCCTAATCATATAGGTGCATGTCATCCTCTAATGTGTAGAAGTACCAGGGTTTTGTTGCGAAAGACAAAGAGCTATCCATGTTTGTGTTCGTATTTACCAGTGTGCTGAGAAGTTATGAGCCAAACAACAAAAGTGTTCCTCTAGAACAGAAGAATCATTTCCATGGTGCTCTAGGATTATAAGATTATTAGAAAAGTAACTATCCAAAACAAAACATATCATACCAGAACACTATTTTATTATTAATAATATCAATTTGACATCAAGCACTAAAAATGCATCACTATCCATGTGTTAGGGTAAAGGTTAGGTTAGCATTTAAGATAATCTACTCTCATCTGTGTTGAAAATAAGTGTGCTCTATGTATGTACAATATGTATAAATATACTAATACATATGGCTAATGTTTTCTGTTTATTTTGTTTGTAATTTGTCAGTTGCTCATCATTAAATTAACTACATTTTAATGGCTGACACTGTATTTTGACATCAATGGTGAAGAATGCCAAACGGTTGTGTGTATGGGTTTAGTATTTACATATTTTCACATGTACATAATATTGAGTATTTAGGTGGCAAGTTACCCTTTATACTCAATAAGAGACACTTTGTTCAGTCTTAAAAGTACAAGCCAGATACCAGAGATGGTCACGATAATCCAGGTGTGTATCACATTTAGTTAAACCACCTTTCTTTTATGAAGCAGCTTTAATACGTTTAGATTATATAAATACAACAATAAACAGGTCATTGATTACATTTTAAACAGCACATAATAAGCCTTGATTTTTTCCCCAGGTTTTTTAAATTAGATTTGTGGTGTTACAATAAAAAAACCCAAACAGCAAAACCACAAAAATTCACCACAGGAAGTACGGAGCTATTCTTGTGTAGGTGCATTGATTAATTTATCAGAAAAAAAAAATGTACACAGAAGAGTTCAATACACAAAATAAAACACACTGTAATGTGAAGACAATTAAAACAATATTCACTCAAATCAAGATAACATGTTCTTAAAGCAGGTAATTTTAACTGTAAGTTACACTAATGTTTAGTTTTTGCAGTGAACTTTCTCTAACAAAGCTAAATTATTGCATATTATTAGCAGGAAATATACCTTACAGCAAAAAATACCAATGATATACTTTCATTTACATGCTAGATCTATATTTTCTCCAATAATAGTTTGGTAAATTATTCCTTTCACCTCATCAGAATATTCAGCTCCCAGAAAAAGCAAATGGCCATAACTAATTCTTATTTTGGAAAAGAAAAGCCAATTCTCCTCCAAAGTTTGGCACAGAGCTTTGTTGTTGCACTATTTTCCACCAAGATTTTGACTTCTGACATTTTTTCTTTTCCCTATTAAATTTTGTATCTTTCTTGTGGTCTCATTACCCCATCCTTATAGTTTCCTCACCCCAAATTGGAGTTTTCTGCTTATTCCTACCTTAGACTTTTCCATGACCTTTCCAATTGCCTGGCCCCCCATCTCTCTTTCCCTCTCTCTCTGCTCCCCTTTTTCGCCCTCTCTCTCTTTCTTTCTCTCTTTCACTCGCTCACTCTCCAACCTTGCACCTCCCGTCCGTCCTCAGCAGAGGTAGTGTGCAGTGGTCCGCTTCAGGCTGAAAAGTAGGCCACGATTACTCTTGCCGACTTGTCCCCAGTGAAGCGTGTGTGCGTATAAAGTATATATGTGTGTGTGGGCATCCAGGCTGGCCAGGCAGCAGCGAGGCTTGAGCTTGGCATATGGAGTGTTCGTATTGGGCCAGCAGGTATTTTTCAGCGTCTGCTCTCCTCCTTTGTTTAATATTCCTCCACTTCATGGCGTCCTGACTGCAGAGCCAGTTAGGGCTGCCAAAGCGAGACAACAGTCACTACGTTTACATGTACACCAGGAAAACTGAATCTTTGGCCCAGTCCAATTTGATCAAGTTCTGAAATGCATAGAAATGATAAGCATTGTTTTGGGGGAATCAAACCTTCAGAAAGTTGCACTTAGTACTGTTTGTATACAAATTACTGCTTCAAGTTTACAATGTACTCTGATTACATTAGGAGAGACATTCAACATGTGACCTAAGGCACCCTTTTCAATAAATAAATAAATAAATAATGTTTAAAATACTAAAATACATAAAATGCCCAAAGCCACAGATAAGTTTGTAAATAAAAAGGACAACCGTGACTTTAAAATATGAAATAAAAATTTATCAAAAGACTAAAAGGAGCAAGTAAAAATGTAAAATGATTTATTCTATAAAAAACAGGCGGTGGTTAAAACTATAAAAAAAAAGCCCAATATTAATAAGTTCTACTAAAATAAGAATAAAACCTTGCAGCCCCCCTGGGCAGAGGAACCAAGTCTTGAAACAGAAATAAACGTTAAAAATCAGCCAAACAAGGATGACTCAAGAGGGGTATGTCCCACCCAGTACAAACCAGAAAGTGCAACCCTACAATCGCATCAAAACAACTTAAAAACCCAAAGTGCAAACAAAAAGGTACAGACTAAACCCCTCCCAAGGACGACCCGGAAACTTAAACCAAACTAAAGCTAAAAGCCCAGGGATGGCAACTATTAAAAACACGTTTATTTAAGTTGCAGTAGCTAAAGTTAAAATATATAAAGTAACTTTAAAACAACACCATACAAAACAAAACAAAACAACACAAAACCAAAAACAAAACAGTAGCAGAACAATCCTTAAAATCTCCAATACACAGGGGAAAAGGTATGCTACCTGTTTACTTTAGCTGTGACCAGCCAGCAGAAGTTGTGACTGAGGCTTTGCCGCGTGGCCTATTTAAGCCCGACTTTTAGTCTGACTTCCGCTAGCACAGGAAGTTGGTGTCAGGTGATTTAAAAAGTAAGCACGCACCCTGCTGTTTGCCACATACAGAAGACAAGAAACAGCCAGAATGATTGTATATGGGTCTGAACATCTATTTACTCATTTTAGATCAGCGAAGAAACAATTATGGTCACTCCATTGTGGATTTGCAAGTGTTGTTTCACGGTTTTGAATGTGGACCTTTTAAAGCAGTCGACACAAAGCATTTGTTGGTCTCCTATAGGGTATGTGAAAAGTAAAAACAGTGGTGCATCCAGGTGAAAGTGTTTAGTGTGGGATAACGTAGCGTTGCAGGTGAAACTGTTTAAAGGTTGGTAATGTGACCTGCATTGGCCCCCTGCTCATACAGCTGTGCATAATTACACTGTCCCTCCCTCTCCCACTGTCTGCTGATTGTTTCCCTCTGTGGCCACAGATTAAGAGAAGATCTATACTGTATACTGCTCCAGTAATCCACTCACTCTGGCAACCTCAGCTATTTAGCCTCTCTTTGCAAGTGATTGCCACTGTTATTTAAGGGTTTTCTTGGTGGAATTTTTTTCGACTTGTTAACCAGTAGCAGCATGTGCACAGAATAGTGTTGTTCAAAACAGCTAAAAAAGATGGTTGTGTTGTGTAGCTTCCCACAAGGTAATTGGCCATGATTTTACCCAGGGCCTGAGCAGCTCTAATGGGGGATAAGCTCGCCTTTTGACGTGGGAAGGCAAGCGTGGCAGTTCCTAATCAGGAGGCCCATGTACAACTGGAGTGGAAAACACCTGTTCGTGTGGTACAGGTGTGCGCTCACTCATGTCAGCAGTTTACTCTCTTCCTCTGGTTCCTACTTTTATAAGAAGGATGACTCCAATCTCTGTTTGTTTCTCTCATAACTATGAAACTGATATAAACTTTTTTTTTTTAGATCAGCTCTATGTATATTATACAGTATATGACGCCAGTTAGGTTGCATACATTTGAATCTTTGTCTTGTCTGGATAAAAAGAAATTAGTGCAGTGAACGATATTACTCCATAATGGCCACATCAGCATTATTACAAAACTAATGGGAATCTATTTACTCTGAAAATGTTTCAAACTGAATTTTTTGTTTGTTTGTTTTTATGAAATACCATTTTACATATGAAAAGCACACATGTGTATAATAATAACGATGCAAAATCTATGAGGTGTATTTGGCACCTGGTTTACTTTAAAGTTCAAAATTTTAACAAAAGAGTCTTTAAATTCCTTGAAATTTTGTCAACACAGTTTGTCATTTCATAAGGTGATCACCTGTCATGTTGTCTACACCACACCACCTCTGTTCCATCTTCTTTTGTCTTCATCTAAACCAGCCGCTCCTTGCTTTTCAGTGGAGGAAGCGGTGCATGGCTAATATGGTTATGCTGTTAGTGATGCATAAAGCTGCGTGTCTGGTTCTTGTCAAGACCTTGCCACCAAAGTCAATTTGACCGTGCCCTGGCAGAATGTCATATTTTTTAATCAGATCAACACGGAAATTACGTTGGTGGACTGTATTGATACGAGAGGAAATAATTAAACATAGGGCTCCAGGAATAATTTCACCCTGCGAGCTTTACTGTAAACCTCCTTTCCGCCCTCCTGCAGGATAAGATAAAGAGGAAGCAATATTGAGATAAACAGACAAGATTTCATTCTACAGCCTCTGTTTTTCCTCTGGTCTTTCAACATGTTGCGCTCACTTGCTGATTTGCTTGGGCATGTACACTGATGCCAATTAAACCTCATTCATTGCTTTTCCTTGTATGTGGAATTGATACTTTTCACCTGATATCATATACATTCCCTGGAGGTGTGAAGCTAACTGAAAGCACTACTCTGTTAGAAGTGCTGTTACTCAAGTTAGACTTTAATCTTATAACACTATTGTAATCTTGCTTGAGTGGTGCTTGACAAATAAAACATCAATAATCAAGTTCTGTATAAAGATTGAAGTTTACTTTATTCAGTGAATCCAGGGTAACTCTCTTGCATCCACAGACCTTTCTATGTGCTATCTGTTTGACTACAATTTAAGCAGTGTACACCTACTCAGTGTAAGATTAAGATTAAGTGTTTGCACGAGTAAAACACAATGCACCTTGATAAGGCTCTCAAGTAGAAGATTAATTTCCTCTTCTCCTGAATGAGTAATCCTGCCACTCTGTAATTATTCAAGTCCCATTTTGGGTCAATTATGGTCATTAGTGGTTTCGAGTTCTAATTTTGAAAGAAGTGCCTTGAGATTTAATGAAGAAAATGAAAGAAAAAACACTCGAGAGGCTTCAGAATGAACAGATCATTTAGTTTGTACGATGTAAATTGATGGAAACAGCTGAGAAGGGAGGAATTATTCTAATGATGTGACACATGCAGATGGAACAAATTAGATTTAGTTCAGACTGTGAAACTGGCATGTTGTTATGTGGAGTGTTGGGAATAATTACTGATAAAAGTAGTATATTGTGGTACTCAAGTATATTACTATCACTGATCATTATTAACAAGGGAAAACCAGCACTGAATCCATACACTGTGTATATGGACTTGCACTTGAGGAACATTTTATTTATTTATTTAATTATTTATTTATTTATTGAGGAACAGAATACCTTTTAAAGTCCATGTTTTGGTTCTTTGCCCAATACATAAATAATGACAAAATTATTAGTTAATTTACTTTTCTTTCTTTTTGTACATTGCACATATTTTTGAACTTAAGCTATATGCTTACAATGACATGAACACATACATTTGTAAAATAAACTCTTTCTTAACATATTTCAACCATAAGACCATAAAAGAGTTGGAAACCCATTTGTCTTTGCTGTAAAGGGAGCTGTACAGGGTCAGGATGATGCAGGCTTCTTTGGCTCTGGCTTGTTCCCCCTCAGTAGAGCATCCCAGCGTGAGGAAAAGCTTGTTAAAACACTAATAGTAGCTATCAAAGGCTATTGATTATCTTTCCCGCCCTGTTTGGGTGACAAAGTGAGCATTAGTTGGAGCCATACAGAGCTTCTTAAGACTGGCTTCCTCGGGGGCGGCCCCTGTCCCATGGGCTGTCCACTCTCATGCACACTCAGCCAACACACAGCGATACAACCACACGTGCACTGGCTCACACCCGCTCTCCTTCCTCCCTCCTGCCACTGGATAATCCTTTTTACAAGCAGGGATCAAACACCAGGCCCTGGAGCTGTGTGCTGCTGTGGCCACTGTACACACAAACACAAAATCAAATATATGTGATTTGCAACAGGAACATTTGGTCTAATTTGGTTTTGAGGAAATTTGTGACATGGTTTGTTTATGCAACACATTAATTCAGTTGTACCAATTGTGCAATTTGAATGAACTAATGCAGATTGTAACAAGCATTAATAAAGCTGGTGCTGAATTGCTGCAACAAACATGCACAGATTTAAATACTTTTAATTATGGTTGCTGATATATTTTAGTTTGAAGACACATGCACAGTCAACAATCTGTAGGCGAGGCTAGCTTCTGCTTTACCTTTTTTAAACAGAAAATGTCAGATTAGTAAAGTAAAGCACAATGGGTCCTATATCAAACCAATGGGATCAAGATGCTAAATCATAGGCAAAGTTAACACTGCATTTGGTAGAGCCATGTTGAGGCTTTGGTTGCTGTGAAATGCTCCTCTTCCTCTTATATGCAGAAAAACACTAGACAACAAAACACGGTAGAAAAGACACAAAGGCTTGTATGGGGAAGTTATAAATAAGGCATTATAACAACCAAATTAATGGATGCGTTATCAAATATTCATGCGATTAACCCCCAGATTTAGGTTACACTGGAAATTCAGGAACTCCAAAATGGCGTCTTTGTGTCTCTCTTTCACTCAGCTGATCAGCAGTGCACAGCCTGTACCTGTTTTCAGCACAACAGATTTCCCAAAATAATGTTCTTTTTTTACTATCATCTCTTTGGTTTTACTTTCGTTTTGTGTTTTGTTTTTGGTATAATATTAGATTGTATGTTGTGTTTTAATGTTTAGATTCTTACCGTATGCATTAGCGTGAAGTGATGCTCTATAGATTTACCCCAGCTACTGTAGCATGCCACAGTAGACATATTTAGTGGCTTAGTAAAGGGATATTCAATTTATTCATGATGCCAACCACAGGCTTGTGTGTGTGTATGTGCGGGTGTGTGAGTGCATGGCAAGTGTGGACTGAACCATGAAATGAAAACACCCTATAACCATTCCACTGCGTCTCTCAATTAGGACATCATCTATGCAGAGGGCGCATTCATGAGCGGCTTTTTCTTTATTTACAATTACACACCACAGGGCTGACAAATGGAACCATCAGGGAGAAAAGATGGCGCCATATATTTAGGGAAAAGATAAAAACTAGGGATGGTCCGATATCGATTTTTTTGGAGGCGATAGCGATTCTTGATATTTGTCTTACTGCTGTGGCTAATAAATTATATAAAATTTATAGCAAAGCCCAAAAATGTATGTTTAAATCTAAAACTTAAAGGGATAGTTCAGGTTTTTTGACATGAATCTGTATGGCATCCCCGTCAGCAGTGTGGTGCATCCACACTGACTTTACCTCCGAAAGCGTCCGGTGAGCCGAGATCCTGGACGGTTTTGGTGCTGAGGAAAGTAGTTTGGCAAGTTGGCTGGGGACAGTCTAATAAAGCGTTTTTCCTCTCAAAACAATATGTGTTCAAAAGAGTGATACATTTGCACCACAAAACCTCCGTCCTCAAAAAAGTCAGACCTCGTAATCACTTGGCACTATTTTCTCTCCGTACGTATCACTGCGCATGGCCGCCAGGTGACAGCCGTGCCTGTTTCACTTTGTTAACTGCTCGGAATGTCAGCAACAATATATTTGACTACGACACCGATGATGAAGAAATTGATTTTAGCACAGAGCCAGTGGGATATCTTTTTGAACCCGAATATACGTCCGTTACAGGAAAAGGGTGAAATTTGTGCGGAGATTCAGACAGATTTTTGTTGTTACAGCCCGGAAAATCGCAAGTTCGCACCATTTTTTAGATATATAGTTATGTATCTTATACAAGCTTATATACCTATCACGCCAGCTCTGACATTAGCTCTCTCGCGTCGCAGCGGTCACCGGTCTGAACAAGTAAACACTGCCGAACAACTGATTGATCCGTGCGCGGCTGTCACCTGGCGGTCGTGTGCAGTGATACGTACGGATAGGAAATAGTGCCAAGTGATTATGAGGTCTGACTTTTTAGAGGACGGAGGTTACTGTGGTCCTCTACAAATACAAGGCCATCTATTATTCTGATATTTTATATAGGAATTTGGTCATTTAATCTCAGAACAAGTCCTTATTAATGATATATCTATCTTGTCCAGCGCCAAGCAGATACTCATCTAAAACTAAATAAATCTTAACTTCCCTAAGACTTATCAAATAGTTTTCTAACACTTGCTGAAGTTCACTCAACTTGCCTTTGAGAGAGTACAAATTTTGGAATGTGATACCTGTTTCAGTGGTTTTTGGCTCGGACATCTGCTGAAGTAAATTTAGCTGGGATGATGTCATAAGTCCAGCAAAGTCCTGACAAGACCAGGAGGATGGATTATTTAATGGCTGCTCCACTTTGGGGGAATTATTCTAAGTATTATAATTGCTGTGGGTTCTCCTTGGACTGATGTAGGAGAGAGGGCCCAAGTACTGAGTGATCATCAGATATCAGATTACTGTGAGAGGACCAAAATAAACCGTAATAATGGCTAAAATAGGGAAAAAGCATTGGTCTGAGAGAGAAGCAAGTCTTTTAACATGTCAGCTTGTTAGATGTCTTGTATCGCAAATATTGACTTCTAAATATAAGCAATGGTATTCAGAAGTCTGATCTTTGTGTTGTTCTCAAGCCTGGAGAAACAGTAGGCTTTATATACATTATGAAAGCCTTGAACCTACAAAACTGTTCTCCTTTGCAATACAAGTTGTCCCTTAAAGGTACACTATGTAATATTTTGGTTGGAGGTCTGTCACCTGTTTGTTTGTATGGATATGTCATTACTCTGCATGGAATGTTTTATGGTATGACATTACAGAGCTCTAGCTTATATTTATTCAATGGGTTTTATAGCATAAAAATTCCTAGAACAGACATTGCATCTCCACAGATCTGACCTGTACCTTGGTCTGGTTTATTCTCCAAGAAGATAGAAAGAATACTGCAAAACATTCCAGACTAAGCAATAACATCGCCATGAAGAAAACCATCTCCACCCGAAAAGTTACACAATGCACCTTTAAACTTGGGATGAGTTTGTTATCAAGAAACAGCTATGCAGTCTGGGGAAATTATTCCAGTTTCGTTATCCTGAGGAGATAATTGTTCTGGTAAAGCATATGTATCACAAGAGCTTTGGGGATCAGTTTACAAATTAAACGTGTGTAGTATACTGCTGCTTCTGTGTTCCCATGTCATATTTCCCCTGATGCGCACTAACTGAAAACAAAAGCATTGCATTAAGTGAGCTGTTGTTTAAGAAATGAATAATAATCAAGTGTGTCAAATCTCTCACTGGAAATGAACTAACTTAAACAGTGAAATTAAAAAGTGTAATTTATATAATTGTAACTTTAAATTCTCTCTTTATTGTTCACATGATTCAAAGTGCTGTTCGTGCAGGTGTGTGAGCAGGTTATGATTTAGGCTGATGGACAACTAATAAGGAAATCAATTAGGCCTTGGCCCAGAAAGAGAAACCTTCTTTTTCTTCCATTCCTCTGGCTCTGTCTTGTCTTGACTTAGACCCTCTGGTGTCTCTTATTGGACAAGGACAAAAGTAAGTCCTTAGAGGTTTTGCAGATTAACTAAGCTGACATGAATGCAGTCTTCTTTATATAGTTTCATCATTTAAAAAATCCTTATTAAATTAAATTGAAATTGAAACTGAAATTATAGGGTGGGTTCAGTGGTGACACACACATCAGTTTGTCTGCATCTGACCTCTGGGGTTAAACATAAAGGCCTTTCTTTTCAGCAGCATTCACTTAGCACTGAGACAGGGACAGGCATATTATCCATGTACCTTTGTCTGTCATATTCACTTTTTATTGGCCGGCTCAGACAGAACAAGACCAGCTTTATGTGCGCAGACACACAGGTCTCCAAGCTTCAGAGTGAATGATTAAAGACATGAGGAACACAAGAATCGTTTGTTTTAATAAATGTGTTTAGAAGTGTTAGAACTATAAACTGTGTATGGAATGAATTTAAAAAGCACTTTTGTAATATTGTAGTCTAGTAAATAAAGTATTATTTGAGTCTTTACATTTCCAAGGGATAGTGTTCATCCTTTTAGACATGATGACAATTTAATAGAAGTGGCAACACCAAGGACAACAAATGTGTAAAAATCTGTCGACAGTGAGCGATTATTTGTTTAAAGTGACTCTAGTGATAGATATTTCACATTAAATTTCATATCCCATAAACAACACTTCTATCCCCTGAGCATTTTATCAAAGACATTTCAAATATATTATCACTTTTAAAGTGAATATTCCCTGGGTTCCCTGTAAGTAAACCTTCCAAATCCCCAGCTCTCATCCCTATTTTCCTCCCAAAAAACGGCATTAGAGGGATTGCTCTGCTATTGTTGCACCTCTTGGGAGCAAATCTATTTCAGCAGAAATGGAAATTGTCAGTGCCCACAAAGCTGCTAACATGCGCTCAATGGAGGTGTCAATTCTCAAGGCCTCGCCATTGTGGACTGTATAATTTAATTGGAGAGGCACGACGGTGTGTTCCCGGTCGAGGTATTCAAATGTTGTATCAGGGCCTGTCCCAGCGCTGGCTCCTCTCCTGCTGCACACATCCAGGATTAAGTTCCCCTTTTCCTTTCTCCCGCCTGGCTCCCTGTGCAGGTGGAGGGAGGACCTGTGCGTCTCTGCCCCCTCAGAGAGCTCTTTGTTAGGGCGGGGGGCTTGGCTTAGTGGCCCCTGAAGTCTCAGAGCGGCTGTTGTGCTGAGGGCCAACCTGCTCCGCCATTACCTGAGCGGTCCCGGGGCAGACGCAGAATTAGTCAGCACATAATGAAGCTGTCTTTGATTGCGGGACAAAGCGGGAATAGGGGTTGGACTCTCCTGTACTGAGGGCCTCCACAGGGCATGAGAAGCATGTCTTTGGAGGAGCGCCTGCTGTCAACGGATGCTCTGTTCCTCTGAGATCCTGGCAGAGTTAAGGGCTGAAAGATGCACAAGGGTTGGAGAGGACACTGGCCAATACATTCCTGTGTACAGCTGGCGCATGCTTCAGGTTACAAGGTGCCATTGGACAGGCACACATAAACATTTGTGATGGCTTTTTTAGGCTGTTTGACCATTTGTGTTCATTATTAGAAATCAAGCAAATATTTCTTATGAACTTGAAAATTACTTTTTGAACATCAAGGTTAGCAAGTGTACTTGATGAGTCACTCCCAAGCATTGTTAAATAAATAATTATTAATATGTTTTAAAACTAAATAAATAACTGTGCTTGATGATTGATAAATTAACGATCTTCCTTTAAAGTAAATAAAATAAATTTTCTGATCAAAATATAAGACAATTAACATGTTTCTGTATGTGTTGTATGACTGATGGCTTCTCTCCAGCCTTCAGACAAAGCATGTATCTATTGAAGTTGGCTTGTGTCTCCTGGACCTGAGGGGAGCTGCCACTCCAAAACCAAATGGACAAAGAGCCCTGGCACAGCTCCTCCCTGTTTACCCCAGTTTACCCTGTCCACCCTGTGTAGTGCCACATTGATGCCCACTTCTTGTCCAATGATCTAATGATAAAGAAACGATGAGACTAAAATGATAATAACTGCAAACTGAGCAACAATAACCTTTTGTTCTTGTAAATGCAGCATAGTTCTATAAAATGTTTTCATTTAGGCTACTTAAGTTCTTTTCTACCATGAGATATCTAACAGTGATAAATCCGCTCCAGAAAACAGGAAAACTTTTTGAGGTAAATGCTTATAATACAGCATTAAACCTTGCACTTGACACTGAATTTTAATCCATTAATATATATATATTTTTCTGGACTACTGGTAATTATTTGAATAATAATAGTAATAATACTCAAAATTAATCCAGAATAATCCAACTATTTTTTTATTGTATTAGAAAGTTGGTGTATTGTGCCGCATAAGCCCTGTGGATATCCAGTGTAAAGAGTGTGGACAGGCTGTGTAAAGTGGCTGTTCTGTGTTCTTCAGCACGTCAGTCACTGCTCAGTATAAGATGTGACACTGAGCCAGGGCATTTGTCACAACAGTGCTGTGTCACCCACACGCATACCTGTAAGTAACTCACTATGACACTTGTGTTAGGGCTGAGCGGAGGAGAGAGCCTTCATCACAAGAGAATGCTAAATATACACAAGCTATTTGTAATGGGCTTTAGTTTCCTTTCGATAGCACAGAAAGCCTGTTTACATCATTTTCTATCTTAAAATACCGAAACCAACAGTAAACTTGGCTTAACCAAAGAGGTTATACTTGACTGACAGATGCCTACATTTATGTATTTGTTATAATATTGTTATGATTTCATGAGTAATACTAAGACCATACACATCACTAATGTTTTCTCCATCACACTGCCCCCATGGTATGTTAGCATCATGTTGCTAATAGCTGTAGTTAATTCTAACTCAACAAATTCAAATCCTCACTAATGCCAGCAGACAGACATCTTGTGTTGCAGTGAGTGATTCTCCATGTCTTTAAATAGATTTTGTATTTTTCTTAAAAAAAAAAAAATCCTGCTCATAACGGTAACCATGAAACCAATGATATCATAGAGGCGGGGGGACCAATGTTGGACCAAAAACGGCCTCTAACCTCTTAATGAATATGACCTCTGGATCTTTCCCACAAATCCCTGGGCTCTCATTCCGACTCCACAAAAACCCACTGAGTTTAATGACTCCAAGGACTGTGGGGCGCGCTCCAACTCTAATCAATGAGTCTCATCTACAGGGAGCCAGGACCCAGCCAGAACAGGGACGCTGTTCACAGACAGTTGTGCTTGGCAACGCAGGTTCTCCATGGCGATGACTTTCCATAAGAAGTTTTTACTCAGTGAAAAATGTCTCTCTAAATTTTCAAGACAGAGTCATTACGCAACTTCCGATTTTAATAACTTTTAAAAGACCTTTTTTACATTATGTGCTAGCAGATCTGAATGCTTCTATTAGGTAACTTGTCAAATGATTCAGAGCTATTTTACCATTTTGTTTACATAGAACATTATACTTTTGTATTTCATTTAATATTCTCTTAAATAGACAGCTCAGAAATGCGGGTGATGAGAGATTTTTATATTTTTCAAAACACCCTTATTTTCTATTGGGCCATTCTACTCCAGTATATTCTGAAATTTTATTGGCATGGTAGTGATTATAGCAGTTCGATAACTTTGGAGTAGAGACTAGCCGCCATAGAACTCTTTCCAAACTGGAGGAGCCTTTTCCCCACTTGCTCTCATTGATGAAATGTTTTCTCCTGCTCTTGTATTATTCACTCCGTTTTCATTTGAGACGTCCCAGTGGCACCCGGTGAGATTTGCATCCGGATTTATTTGTCATATATCCTTTATATCTCTAAATTCTTTATACCTCTCCAGTGGCCCCATGCATCTTTCATGCTTTCCTCAGCCATGTTTGCCAGCCTTGATCCAAACACATTTAACACGTCACACAGCTCACTTACTTCACCTTGGCTGTGCTGGCGGGATGAAAGATTTATTGTCTAGTGTTGTTAATTTTTCCGCTTCACACCAGCGGGTTTTTGGGTTTGGTGTCAGGAGTCACCACTAGAGTGAGTACTTTCTCTTTGACTCACTTGATCTGTTTTTGGTCTAAACTTGGAGAAATGCAAGGCAAGCAGATCCCTGACCCCAAAAATAAAAATATGCTGAGGAAAAAACAGAGCCACACAAGTAGGTGAAATGAAATAAGCAAAAGATATAACTTAATTTGTGGATCTTTTAAAACCATAATCTTATCTCACCTACTTACCTATATTTAAGATTCAAAGCACATGGCATTTATATATGTTATTTCTTTGTAATAAAAACATGCTTAATGAGATACGTTTCAATACAGTTACTTTAGTTTGTGATGACATGCTTAACTGCTTTGAACTGGCATCAGACTGATTTCCCCTCCACAGTCCGCAGGGGGAATAAAGACAAACATGTTTGTGATGGTGTAAATTTAAACGTCTATTTGGCCCCTACTATCACCCATGCATAAGAAGACACAAGCCACACCCATTCTCAGCTGAATAATGCCTCTACAATTATTTATATCTCTCTCCGTCGATCCTTCCGACATTCTGCCACTCTAAAAAAAACTAAGTGGTATTCAAGATACACATTACATACAATGCTATTCAGAATTATTTCACTATGTATAT
This sequence comes from Boleophthalmus pectinirostris, assembly GCF_026225935.1. Classification (NCBI taxonomy): domain Eukaryota; kingdom Metazoa; phylum Chordata; class Actinopteri; order Gobiiformes; family Gobiidae; genus Boleophthalmus; species Boleophthalmus pectinirostris. The sequence goes on from NW_026571404.1 coordinate 22,408,986, forward strand.
AAATGCAGAAACATGGATCAATGAAAAAACTTTCCAAACTCCAAAGAAGCCCATTGAGCATGGTTCCCAAACTTAAAATGATTAAAGATGTGTTTGACTCAATACTGTTGTTTTTTAAGGATTTTTTTTTTAAATGGTGGAGGCCTCTACCACATAAAAGTGAGCTGGTAAGTACCTGCTCCAAAGTATAGCAAAGATGTCCCCAAAATGTGTTCCCAATACCCAGCTTTTCTCAGGAGGAAGGAGCAGTACCAAAATTGTTATGGGATGACATGTCTATGTACAGATAGAGGCCCAATTTCTCTGTAGTAACCACAGACTGTAAAAAGAAGTGGACTGAGTGTGACGTCACCATAGCGTTCAGATCCAGTCAAATGAAGCTCAGGAAGCAGGCGGTTATAGGGGCACATATGGAGCCGAGTTCCATATAAAGAATAGGAATTAATTTACGGACAAAATTGCCAAATTAAAAACACCAGGAACATGTACAGCTGGTTAATACAAACATTTTAATACCAAAACAACAAGGTTCGCTGCAGCAGTTACAGAGAGGGGTGACAATTGTGTCTGTAGGAGCCTATGAAGCCAGAGGCACCCCATGCTCACTTCCTATTTGGGAAGCGGCGGCTAGTGGGTTAGCTATGTCCATTTATATATACAGTGTATGGTAGTAACATCATTTTTATCCCTCTCTAAAACATTTGCACAATGTAGAACTGCTCTGGCCTTTTCCTGTGGACCTGAAACACACGAGTGGAGACAGATTGTGCTGCTGGAACGCACCGTTGAGCCTCAGCTTCTCCATCTGTTTGGGCATGTCCAGATGAAAGGAGAAGTGATGGAGGAGCAGAGAGGAGGAGGATGGAGGAGGCAGGAAGATGGAGCGCATATTAAAAATACAGCAGCTAGTAAAGAGCAGACACAGCATTGTTTGTAGGCATTATAGTTTATCGACAGAGCAGTGAATTTCTATACCAATAATTCTAGTCTAGTATTTCATTAAAATTAAACATCTTAACTTTTCCAGTGGGGACAAACTTTTAATATAATATATTAATGATGGGCCAATTTGTATCAGTGACTTACATCTAGAAACAGGGATGTCTGGACAATATATCTGTGTTCATCAACATGTATAAGAACATATCATCATCAATGCACTTTAGATATAAATATTCTTATTCTTAATTCAATACAAGAGGCTGTTTATAATTAAACCGTTTGTGAGTATGCTTGTCTTGTAGCTGACTAGAGCGGAGTTTAACCCTGGTGTTAATCCAGGCCTGACGCTGCAGCTCTCACAGCGGTGTGTGTGAGAACTGTCTAAAGCTTTGTGACAGCGCGCTAACATAACTCCAGAGGTGTCTCTACCACATCCTCCCTCTGCTCGCTGTCTAATTCACACTTAGCCTGAGTACACAGCACACAGATTGGACAGTAAAACATTGTGAAAACATCCTGAGACGACATTGGGTGGAGGGCCAGGCCAGTGGGAGAGTATGTGGGTCAGTTATCCATGACCGGACCATTTGGCAGATTTTCCTGTGTCTTTCTTTAGTAGCACAGATTTCTTCATCAGGTTGGAGGGAAGGCAGCCGTCTGTCATGAAAGACTGCGCTGGGCGGGGGCATGTTGTTCAGGACGAGGTGGTTTAGAGAGCAGCTTGACTGGAAAACCGTGTTCAGCTATTTTTAATTCATGGGATACCACCTGGCTAATGGTGTTTTTGAGTCCAGTGACTTTCTGCAAGCTCAGAGCTGAGCATGTTTCAGATAATCAGGCCGAATGCAATGACATTATGTATGCGGCCTGCATTAGTTGCTCTGATTATAATATGAGAATATTAAAGCACTTTGAGATAAGGCATCACCATGCATTCATGCAGTTCTGTGACCCACATGAGCTATTTATAGAAACACCCAAACCTTTCTCAAAACTGAGATTGCGTGTTCTGAACATGCCCTGGAAAAGGATTGCCTTCACTTTACTAAACAAATGCTTATTTGATGTATATGTTTTCACCATTTATGTATTTAGCTGATGTGTTCACAGAATTATGCAACATCTTCAGCATATCAACAATCTTTTATCTGTTTTGACTATAGACACAGATCCCCTTTCTAACAATTATTTAAGTCTTATTTGTCTGCTTCTCTGCCACAGTAGTTCAGAAGCAGACCCAGATGTTGTAAAAGTGACTTTGTGAACCATATGCAGTCTGTAATCTCATCATGTCTTCAGTGCCCTTAAACATATTGTCCATGTCTGAATCCTCCCTCCGTGGGCCATAACAATATTGTGATGTCAACATTACTGGAAATGTTAACATGGTAATGATGAACTTACAGTAACCAGCAGGCCACTGATGCTATCCAGCAGTGATTTCCTCTGAGGCCCTAAGTACTGACGGCTTCAGCTTAAGATAGCACTGAGACCATAAAGGCACATAGACCCTCTCACATGATCACATGAAATATTGATAAAGAGTGGTATCCTCTCCATCAGCTTTAGAAGTCAATAAATGGACAACTGGACATGGGGAGTTGGACAAGATACTGAGGCGAGACTTAAGTTGGACAGAATTTGCAGTTGTATTAGTCATTGATCATGTATTTTTATATATATATATATATATATATATATATATATATATATATATATATATATATATATATATATATATATATATATAAAGCATTTTTGTATTTACATAATATTTGAACTTAAGTATGTCACATAATGTATGTTTGGAACTAACTTTTATAGTCATAGATTACATGCGTAGCACAGAAAGAGTTCTTATCTTCTTTATTATCTTGATTTGTTCTACAGTATGTGTAAAATCAGAATAATGAAAGATAAAGCTATCTGTTAAAGATATGGAGTCTGACAAAGTGATTATCATGGCTGTTAGCTGCAGTTCATCAAAAGCATAAGCTGGAAAAGCACTGTTTGTATCACTGTCCAGGCCCATTTTTTTTTTATCCACATGGAGCACCTATCCCAAGCCTGTGCTATGAAGGGGCGTAGAAATATAAAAACGAAAGTATAGTTAGTATACAGTATACACATGCACTGCACTAGTTGTCTTTGTACTCTTTGACAACAAAGGACACTGCAGCGTTGGAGCTCTGACTCATTAAGAGCATGTTTAGAGTGACAGTGCGAAGGAACGCACTTTTTAACAAGCCTTTAGCTGCTGAACAGCATATCTGTAGGCATTCTTCCATCAGCTGAGCACATGCTTCTGACTGGAGCTTTTACAAACAGATACAACCTCACACTTAACTTTGATGCTGGTATTTACCAACAAAACTCACTCACCATGTCAAGTAAGAGGATTATTTCAGTGCTGTCAAATATCATTGAAGTGGTTCATAAATAGTGAAGTCAACCATATGTTCTGTGTTTTGGAGAAAATTATCTTGGCTTTATAAATATACACTTGTCTTTAAACACACAATAGAATTTCAGTACCTGATGTTTCATTGACAATATGTGCACAATAGCCATATTTGTCAGAGAAATTAACCCAAGTTAATGTGAACGTTATTCTTAAGTTTAGATTTATGATCTATGGGGGCAGATGTTTTCACCTATAGGCTCAAAGGAAGACGCTGTCCCATGTGGAATGGGGAACAGTTCCAGGAAGGCCCTGTGCTCTGATCCATTATTCAACAACAAGCACAATTAGCCTCTGTCAAGCTATTTTTACACGCTCCGATAAGATACATTCAGTGTACAAAGGAACGCATCACATCTCAGCGTACCCCTGTCTTATTTATTTATTTATCTGGCATGGTAATGCGCCCGGATGGTATTGATGTAGCTTTTATCCCTTCACTTATTCATCAGGGCTTTAAGGAGAGTTTGTTTAGAGCTGTTTAGAAAGCCATCTTTGTCAAAGAGATACAGCCGAGATGTTAAGTTGACTCCTATCTGAATCTATAAATGACAAGTGGGCAATATTTCAGTGTGTAAATGCATAAGTGTGGCACTTAAAGCTGGACTGAACTCAAAGGCCTGGAGAGGCGATTTGTATTAACATTACAATGACATTACGGACCACAATAAGTGCAGGTGGATGTTAACACACTGACACTCAGTGATGGACATCAAGAGTCTGATCATGAGAGGAGAATGGGTTTGTTAGCAGAGATAAATGAAAGAAACTTTTAGACGCTTCCTTTATGGTTACAGCCCAAAGCCTTGGGTACTTGTGCTCAGCTGTTTATCAAAGTAAGATGAACACTCCTCCTATTTCCTATGAGCATCTATTATCTTAATCATTATTCAGTTTCAAAGATCGCTGCATATTTTGCTATCTATAATCTTTCGTTTTGTGTTATCTTTGATAGCTGATTGCTATCCCTGTACTGTCTCAGTGTATATCAGGCTTGAAAACCTGCATGACTTAAAGGAGAAATATGCTTTTACTCCCATATTTTAAAATTTCATCTCCTGTCCCATTTCCTGTCTTTTCCATAAAGCTGAAATATACAATAATTTTTTAAATTAAAAACACATACCTTTCTATGTCAAAATGTATTTGAAAGGAGCTGACCTTCTCTATACATTCTAATACATGTATGCATTCATTTTAATTCTGACTTTATGTGAATGTTGCCTGGAATCTCAATTGGAAGTTCAAATTGCTTAGCTTGTGCTCTAATTTCAGAAGTGAATAGGGGCAGGACTACACCATGGTTTCTTGTCCGGCAAACGCATGCTTTTAAGATGAAAAGAGCGTGCATTAATACTTCTCTTTAAGATCCTTCTTTTGCATAGACCCAAACGTGAAGCCTGATTACAGCTTGTTAACATGAGCTGCTCAGTAATCAGGCTCTTAGCACTGGAGCCTGATACTTTGACCTTGATGCAGGTGTTACTCTTCAGGTAATTAGCTGCTCAGATACATATGCAGAAGGATGTAGAAGGGCATATAGTGGTGTTCATTAGACCCTCACTTATCCAGCCTTTAACCAAATCCAGTTGATCTTTACGAGACGCCCTCCCCTTTCATTCTCTCTCTCCTTTCTTATCTCCAGCAGTGTTGCCCGCCGGACCCCTCATTGGTCTCCCCCGTGCCCCCCAGCAGTGAGCAGGGCGGGTTGGAGGTTGGATGGTCGGGATGGCTGATCAAAGCCAAGAGAATCCCCAGGGAGGGCATTCACAGAGCACAGGGAATTTAAACAGGAGGCTACGGTAGGATCAGGAGCGGAGGTGAGAGGGCGGGGGTCATTGTGAATGTTTCTAACCAAAGTAAAGGGCCGAGCTGACTTACATTCAACTAATGAGTCTGAGGAGCTGACCAGAACTGCTTTCACCTGTAAAGGCTGATTTATATGTTTATACCTCCTAAAACTGTTGGCATTTTAGAAAGAGTAACAATAGAAATCTCAGCAACACTTTATAATAACTATAATTAATTTGTCTTAATAAAGCATGAACAAAGACTCTAGTTTAATAAGATTCATTTAGACTGTGTGACTAGATGCACAATATAACTCATCCAGTACAGAACCCGCCACCTGCTTGTCTGCATGGAGATGTTATTGATTTGTTCCTGAGTATGGCTTTAAACTCTTCTCCATGGAAGTAAGCAGGATAAGGCACCAAGCAGTTACAGATCAGGTCAGTGGAGAGGTGACCCTGCTCACCTTAAGAACATATGTTCTTTTAAAGGTATTTTTAAGCAATAAAAATACACACACTTGAATAAATGCACGTTCGATAAAATTAATACCAGACTGTGGAACATTACGTACACAGTGTACCTTTAATTACCTAATACCTAATACCTTATCTCCTAACCCTCGCGACTAAGCATGAATCATTCTTAATAAACAGTTTGTTAATTTTGAATAAAGTCTTTGTTCAGGCTTTATTAAGGCTTATTAAGGAGCAGTTATTATGAAGTGTAACAGAAAAAGCAGTGTGGGCAGTATTGAGAATGGCATACACTTCAGATGCAGCAAAGTGGTCTGAAAAGGCAGAATGTGTGTGTGTATGTGTGGGAGTGTGTGTGTGCATGTGTGTGTGTGATCTCACGTCTCTGGCCCGTGTGCGTGTGTGTTCTTTCACGTCGCCGACATGACAGGCGCTAGTGCTGATTCAGTGTGGCGGCCGGAGCTTCTGAGAGCGCCAGGGAGCCGACCGGGAGCAAATGATATTCATTGGTCTTAAACGCTCGGCTTGGCTGGACGGCCTTGTTGCAACCGCCAGTGTCATGTTATATTATGGGCGGAAGATGATGGGACAACACAGATCTGAGAGGAGAGGAGGAGAGGGACGCAGCAGCAGAGATGGGCAGTGGTGTCCTAAAGCTATGGACAAAGACCTCTGACCCCAAGTACATTCTGCAGTTGTCCAGTGGTAATATATGGAAATTGGGCCACTGAAACCATCCCCCTGACAGTGCTCATATTTGTTTTAAGACTCAAGATCTAAAATACTGGTCAGATATTGGAAAGCTATGATGGAAAATGTGCTTGTTTCTCAAGTTTACTAGCAACAATAAGACATGGAAATCTAAATTGTGTGTGCTGATTCCTTCTTTTATCATTTATTTTTTATATTAAATTGTGTGTTTTTCTGTCTGTAAAGGATCCCAAAATTAAATTATAAGGACAGCCGAAAGTAATAGCTGTTTATTAATCGAGGCTTTTCTAAAACACTGAACACAACATTTTCAAACTGTTACACCTCAAGTGCATCAACAGGGGGGGCTCTACATCAGCTCAGCTATTTCCTCAACACAGATTTCATGTCCAAGTATTTTCCCATATGGAAGTGTTTAGGTTTGTATCATTAGATATTTTTTGCATCTGTTGCACTCTATGAGATTTTCATGGGAGTGTCTTTGTCTCTATGCAGTTCCAGCTTTGGGCCGAGACTTGGTTTGAGGTTGGTTTGAAGTGTCAAAATATCCTCTGTCTCAGTCTCAAACAACAAGTTACTCTTACAGATGTGATTATGAGACTGCTGACAGAGAGCTGTACAAAGTGTCACTGTAGACTTCTCAAGACAAGACTTTGTGTTTTATATAGAAACATTATACAAATATAGACATTGTCATCACGATCACCTCAAAATGAATTAGTAAGTAATTTGGTACAAGTACTTATATAATTACTTATAGCTTGTATAAACTGTTTTATAAAGTTAATAGTTTTAGATTAGGTGGCACAGAGTTTAGACTTAGTCACCAACTATGGCAAGAACATTTTTGGAAATTACATCTAATCAACATTCTGTACTGAGGCATACTTTTATGCAATTAATATTTATATTAAGCAATTTCTGTCATTTCTAGAAAAGGTTTTTCAATTTTGACAAAGTTTAAAGAAGTATTTCTGGCAGGAATATTAATTATAACAAAACAATGGTGTTGTGAAACAAAGACTTGTTTATTTGTTTGTCCCTTTGAATGGCAGACATTTGATTGTCTGCAGAGAGAGGGCCAACAGCTGTGCGTCTTCATGAACACATCTCAGTCAGATCCACTATTGTCAGGCTATACCTTCTCTATTGTTCTGACTGACAAAGCACTATTATTCCCTGTCACCTTGTGCTGCTGGTCAAATAATGAGGATGTTTTCATAGGCGGAAACAAAAAGAGAGAGCATGCCTCATTATGAAGCTGTGTAGTGCTGATGTGGAGGGATGGTAAAATGAATGGATTTGTCTTCACATTTGGTGGCAGTGCTATTTGTGGCAGTGCCAATGTTGACAGGCTCAGTTTCAGTCTGGGCCTTGGGCCTCAGCCACAGTCTTATAGAGAGACATATTATTCTCCTCTGCTTTTCTGACATAAAGTATTAAGCTAAACTTGAATATAAGTAAAACATATTTTACCTTAAGCAAATAAGCAAAATGCTAATTATCACTCTGTCTCCTAATGCTTTTGGTTTATTTTGTGCCTTGGTTTCCTTTGACCTCTGAATTGTTATGTGGCACCATGACTTCAGTCTGTTCACGTTGTGGGCTATATGTTAACCTGAGCATCTCCCAGTGCTGCATCTGTGCCAACATCTGTGCTCGTCTGCCTCATTCCCTCCAATAACTCTCCATCCATATGAATAAAGTAAAGAACAATCTGGAGACTTGTTGTACAGCCTGCCTTTGGAAGTCTAAGTATCTATTATACATGAGCAATGATGACCCTTTTACAACTATACACAATTTGAACTGTCTAAGATGGGTTGGAATTTCAAATAATATATGAAGCTAATTATTATAACAAATCAGTTTTAAAGATTTCAAATATTTTAATGATGCGATCAGTATAGGTGGTCTTTTAGCCACATTAACTGTGTCAGTTGTCATTTACAGTAGCTTTGTGTAAAACTGTACTTATTTTTACTCAGTATTCTTGTAAGCATCATTAAACATTTTAGCTAACTACTAAATAGCTTCATTTATGGCTACTTTGTCATAATAATGATGAACAATTCAGTATAGAAATGGAGACTGGGAGATATGCAATGTCCTCAAGAAATCTTTCTTAAATAAGTTAACCTGGGAAAATGTCTTCTGTTGCCTGAAGACCCATTACCACATCTTGGGCCAGGATCTTGGTCAAATCTTTAACCTGCTGTGGGCTGATGAGGGATCCTGCAGTACCCAGAGAACATGCAGACTGTCCATACTGTCTGTACAGAATTACATGCTTTACTCATAACACATGATGTTTACACTTAATATGATGAGATTAGGCACACAGTTTAGTGGAAATTAAAACTTTTCAATAGAAAATTCAAAATAAGCACATTTTACCTTATATGATACAGCACCTGGTTTGGTACTACACTGAGAAAATCCCCTCTAGCTCCGTCTTGGCACTGCACATGTTGGCATGTAGGCAGGCCCATGTTAATATGGTGTGAGACTGCTAATGGCTTTATGATTGGATAATTAGAGGAAGGTGGGTAATTAGAAGAGTATGTGCACTTGGCTTCCACATTGGAGAGAGCCTGAACAGGAAGACGCCATGCTGGATGCTGAAAGGTGTTTATGTGTGGTAGCAGCTAAGTGTGTGTTTTTGGATGTCAGTCCCGTTGGCTAATGGCATAAATCCATGCTATGCCAGTTTAAGATCCAGACTTTAACACCGGGCATGTGAGTCCCGGTGCAGTTCAGAGGTGCAGGGGATTTGGTGAAGTCGATATGTTTGAAACATATGCTCTGCTCCTTTGCTTTACTCTAACGCAATGGTGAAAAATGACTCATGAATCTAACTTCTCCTCCATCCATCCAGGCATCATTACAGTGAGGTTATAGCCCCAGGCAGCACATGAACTCCTTCTTCAAACTGTACACTATCCATAATTTAGCTAGATTTCTTTAATTATTTAAACATATAGTTAAGGAAATAATAGAATTGCCTAATTTTGCTCACTTAAACCCTCAGCAGTAAAAGTTCTTTTGTCAGTCTATAAACCTGGAGTGCAGTCAGCTCATATAAACAGCCACATATTTGCCTCACATCAACATTATGTACTTGCAGAAGTCAGTTATTGAAACTACGGTTTTGTGTTTCAAGTACACAAGAAAAGTTCAGAATTTGCTATTTTCTGCTAAAGCTGACACATAAATATTGCATATTAATATTTAGTGTCTGTGTATATATGCGTGATATGCAGGCCAGTGGCCACCACCCCTGCCTCTGCCCTTTCTATCCTATGCTCATTTTTAAAGGGTAAATGTAGCAGTGGCCTCTACTTGATACCTTATCAGAAAAGGCTGAATTAACATTAGTTGCTTACTTACCATACTGTAAGGCTGTGTAGTAAATCATTTACTCCCTTTGGAGTGGCTTAGGCCATGAAAGTTTTATCACGGGAAAAGAATCAGAATTCCCGGATGGCATCAGGGTGTCTCATGCATAAGTAAAGACTGCAGCACACGTTAGCTCTAACCGCTCAGGGCTGTGGCTGGGAGCACTGGTTTTATACTATATACTATACTGTCACACAGTCTATCATATAGAGGCCTGGAGTCTGGCCTTTACAGCAAAGGAGAAGTGTAACTGAAACAACAAACCTGAGAGGACACTACCCGATGTCTTTGGGCCAAAGACTCCTCACCATATTCACATTTGTAATTCTCACTGTTAAGTGTTTGACAGCATGACAACATAACAAGACTGTAGGGTCAGTGTATTATGTTGTCAGTTCAGCACTTTTTTATTTTAACACTTCAAACTGTCTGAAACGAAGCAAATGTTTCTGTTGGAGATATCTAGAGAAACATTTTAAAGTAATTTTAGATGTAACTTCTTGACAGATCATGTTTTCATTATAAAATTATTGCAAATATTAGACAATACTGTCATAAAAAAACAACAACAACATGACTGTCATTCCAACTTCGTTCTTTAGAGCTGAGTGGAGTTAACACAAAGCTAACAGTCTTGTGTGTGTCTATGGATACATAGGAGGACAGACGACCCAGGGACAGGGTCACTGGAGGAATGGAGAAGTGTGTGGGAGGAGAGAGAGGAGAAGAGATCACAGTCAGGTGGTGAGATGTGAGAACTAATTTGACACATTTGCCCGGAATTCCTGCCGCGTCTGCCACCATCAACACATTTAGCCTCTTTGTCTTGTTACCGAGGGAGATGAGGCCTCAGAGGTCTGCAATAGCTTTAGACGTGAAGACGCTGCTTTTCCAGGAGAGGCAACCATCCAAATGCATAACCCATACCTGGAGAGAGGAGGGGAAGGAGAGGGCTGGAGCAAAGTGAGACTGACCCTCATTTTCCTGTTGGTGGTAGGGGGTAACACTGGAGTATGTCATATTGGAAGCATATGTCTTTGTGCACTCTGTTGTAGACCTGTAACAGTTTTATGAATCTGGTCTGATTTGGATGACAATAAGATTTTTTTTAAACCTTTGTGAACTATTAAAAATATTAAAAACATCAAGTACTTTGAGAAGACAGATTCTGTTTGCTTGGCAATCCAGAATGAATCTGTCTTTACTTTTTATACAGAGGGATATTAGTCTGCTTCTGCACTGTGCAATCAGGCATTTCAGTGATGCATGTATAACAATGTTTATTGGGTATTTATCATTTTAAACAAAATCAAATTGATCATACCTCGCATTAACTGTGTTTGTGATGGTTTATTTTCTTTCTTTCTACTTGTAAGCAGACATATTTCCCTGATTGACTCTTATCTTTGTAAAGTATTGGAGAAGTGTCTATTCTGGATCAAAGCCACAGCTATCCTCAAACGCATATCACATTTTCGTCAAGGCTTATTGCATTATCTATTTGAATATCCATAGACTACAGTACATACTCCCCAAACATATTCACTTTTTATATAAATGATTACATCCAAACTGCCTGGTCTTTGTGCTCTCACTCTCCCATCCTTCCATTAGCCACCTTTGTCTCTCCTAATGAGATATTCACAGCGAAATGTTAATTACTAAACACCAGGCCCAGTTGCTTCCAGTACTGACCCCATTCTGATTAAACTTAATAACAATTTGATTTGAAAAGTGGGTTATATGAAAATGAGGTTGTACTGATATTGAGACAAAGGAAGTGTTCATTGTTGTGTAGTGCACTTATACACAGTCCTATTAATAAAAGGTTAATAATATGACATTCTCAGATATGGCATGCGATTTATTTTTGCTGTCAGTGCAATGTTTATCCAAGCTATTTTTTCCCCCTTTCATTATTATTATTATTATTATTATTGCACATCAACCTCTAGTAGAAAGATTGGCAACTGCAGTATTTTGCCATATTTGTACAGCTCTATAACCACTTGTATCTGGATGAATCCAGGCCTGTGTGTGTAATTCCAGAGACCTTCTATGTTGGCTCAGTTGATGAATGACAGTAATTGTTGGAGCCACTCTCTGTCTGTTCCTTTGTGCCCCTGCCAGCTGGCATCTGGTGCCCGCCGACAATAATATGCAGCCCCCGCACCACCTCTAACACAATCCCTGCTTTACACACGCTGCTGCTGTCACGTGACCTCCCAGCTGTGTCCACATGTTTCTATAGAGACCATGTAAAGAGCGAATTTGGCAAAGGTACAAATACACTTACACATGAAGTTGGAATGGTTTTGTTTTCACTTTATGCACCTCTGTAACAATCACATTTGACTGGCTGTATTGTTTATGTCCATTGCACTTACCGTGGTGAAACCATCTCATCATGACTCATGATCATTTCCGGCTATTAGGAAATGTTCAGAATATTGTCTGGCACCTTATTGTGCTGATTTTAGTAAGTACTTAATTCAAGTGGACATTTTACTAATCATTGTACAGTCCTAGTGATGTTTTATCAACAACTTTTTTGCATCAATTTTGGCTTAACAGACGATGTGAATTTTATAAAGTGTGGTGTAATTTGAATAGAAACAAATTGCATGCATCTCATTTTGAACTTGAAATATGGACATTAGAAAAGATCAAATCTGTATCAGTTTTATATGAACCTGTATAATTTAAACTCCTAATTATAAACTCCTCACATAAAGGCCCTATACCACACTGGAGCTGAAACCAGGAGCGTGAGGCAAGAGCGTGAATTTCTTCCCATTTTATATGAATTTATTTAAATTAAATATTTCATGTGTTGTTTTGGGTACAGTTTTACTCATTGTGTGTTTATATGCTTGGTTTGTAGCAGTTACATATATTTTAACTTCATTTGTCTCTCCTCCCACTCAGTTAACCTCCAGCCCGACGTTTTCCAAATGATCTCATCAGATTAGGGCCAGATTGCTACCTATTACAGCCCCTCTACTTATTTAGTAATTTAGCTAGGAGGAAAATTGCTGCCGCTTGATGGCTAATTTCAGAGGTGACATTTTGCCACATTGGTCCATGGTGCTGAGGGCCATGTTGTTGGACAGACAGGGGGTCCAGTTGTACTAGGGCCATTAGGACTAAATGATCCCCTCGGACTTGATTTACTGACAGCAGTCTTCACTTTGTAACCGTGAGGGGCAGACTGAAAGGTGAAGTTCTCATAACTTCACAAAGATACAGCACAAAGAGCATCTATGCTTTGGTTCGGTATCATACTGATCATTTTAATGTACAGTATTTGTTTTCAGACAACATACAGATAATCAATTGCCTTATCAGATATGTATTAAATAGCTTTGTGCATGGAGGATGGTTCAGTTTCACAGTGATTCTACAGTGGTCAGTGGCCTCTGTTTGAAATGGGGTCTGGGATGCTCATATAAAAGTGCATCAATAATCCCTAGTGAGTTATGAACTAACCCTGATTATGGCTCTGCGACTGCAGGAAATCCTTTTTAGGCTGTAAAATATAAAACCATGACATTATAAATATGCAAGCCATTAAAACAGCGGCTGACAGAGCCAAAAATAACCCCGACACACGGTCCAGGGCAGAAATATGGATTATCGCCCTCTGCAATACAATTCTCTTTATATCTTTCATTATGTGAAAAAGTCCCTCTGCACTCATTTATAATGGATGGGAAAACCTTGTGCACATTGGGCCGTATGCTACACGAGTGACGCTCCAAGAGGCAGGCTTTGTGGCTGTCCATATCAGTGCTCCCATTATATATGTAGTTCTGTTTGTGTGTAATAAATTAAATATAGTTACCCCTCTTTTTACACCATCTTTTTCCAAATATTATAAGGGTTAGGGCACTGGAATGCCCAAAAACAGTGTGTGTTGATATCTTCTTCCTTGTGATGTAAGAATTGGTCTATATACAGTATTTGTCTATTGTGTGTTGTACGCGGGAACACAATACATTGACTGTTTTTACCATATGATATAATATCATCATTGGGTTTGTGGTCAGATTAGCCTGACTGCAGCATTATCCAGAGGCCAAATAGCCTGATCTGTGCCATTATGATGACCAATTTGAAGACCCCTGAGGACCCCAGCTGTGCGCGGGGCCAGGCGGATTGGCCCTTGATGAGTTAAACCAAACCTATTTACTTATGCTCTTTTTCTGTCTGTTTGTGTCCGCCGCTCACTCACAAACACATATGCATAATGGAGAAATAATGGAATCTTCCAATAAATTGTTTGGGCCAGCGTTGGGAGAGAGGGTGTGATTTTTCTAAATGACATGCCCCTGTGGCCTTAACACGATTAGAATTTAAACTATGAGCCCTTCTCTGAGCTGCGTCCAGATGAAATATTGAGATGCCGTGGCTTTTGCTCTCTTCTCAGATCTCTGCCACATTCCCTCACAGCGACACTTGTCTGCCAATCAAAGTGAGTGACAGCTAACACAGGAAGAACAGAGAGGGGCCACAGAGCCAGTTTGTTTAAGTCACCGCTCCGGCAACAGGCTTGAGTGACACCCTGGCACCCAAAAACACAGTAGACAGAATAGGTACATTTTTAGTTTATTCTGCAGTAAAGTGAGGTGAAATGGTGGTTGGCCTTTGGAAAGTAAAAAGTAAAAAGTAAAAAATACATACAGTACTAGATTTTTCACATGGAGTTTTTTCGATTAAATATTACAGAAAATTATTTTAGTGAATTTGAGCATCTGTGTAATGCTTCACTATTTTTTTTTTAAATAATAAGAGGGCTCTATCTTAATCTTGGCATATACTCAATATCTTAAAATTATAACAAATTTCTTTCCTTGTTTTAAAATATGACTTATATAGTTTTGACCAGAATTCAGTTTCACTGAAGCCCCTGCAGCAAACCAAAGGAAAAACAGTGGCTTAAACAGTATCTTTTCAAGTTTCCAAATATAAAAATATAAATACAAAAAAATTACAAAAGGAAAGACCAGCACATCACACATAACTCTCCTTGGAAGAAGTTAGACATTGAAATTGGATATAGTAAATTAAATTGTGTGTGTGGTAGCTCATGTTGGTGATAAATATATTTCTCTCATGTATGGACCGGGGAATACTGTTTGGCTCTGGTGCATAGGCTCATGATTATTTGAATATTTTCTCTCTCATGAATAATACAGAATATTGCTTGCTGGCCGGGGCTATGTGCGAATGACTGTGATAGTGTATTGGCTGTTTGCAAGCACACACACACACACAACCACACGCAAACGGCATTATAGCTATTGTGCACAATATTTTATCTACTTTTTATATTTAATTATGAGCGTATTTCTGTTTGATATAGTGAGGTGAAAAGGTGGCCAGTGTATGTCCCTGGGGTTCACAGCTGTCACTGAACATATGTTTATTTATGTGATCTGTGGCCCACCAGCGATACAGGCGTTTCTGTGTCCCCTCAGACCAGACCAGTGCCATGAGAGCAAACAGGATGTGTGTGGTAAGACCAGAGCACTGTCCACAACATAGACACCAGGGATCCTTATCCTACAGAGTTAAGATGAATCTGAATTATAGAATTAACATTTTAAAGGCGTAACTCTTCTGACAGTGGTCTACCATCTGCTTGTCTCCAGGATGGAACTGTTGTTATGTTTCGAATATTCCACGGTATGACATTAAACTATCTGATTTGTCTTGCATTTATTTGATTTATATCAAGAAAATAATAGATTCATTCTTACTCTAAGTGGTTTGGCCTCTGCACAGATCTGACCTATAATCTGGTCTGGTGGCACAAAATGCTACATTGTGGAAGATTCAGGACAACCAATAAGAGCTCCATGAATTTAAACAGGTGGCAGAAAAGTTACATGGTGCATCTTTAACTTAAAGCTTGTCTATTGCTATAGACAGAAGAAGCAATAGTTTATGGACAATCTTGAAAAAAGTGTGAAGTGTGAGTGTTTGTTTCATAAACCACAGTTGTCATTTTTAATTTATAGTCTGTAGTATGTAGCCCAGCACAGTCTGTGGAGAAACATGTTTTAACTTCAGGGAGGTTTCTTGTTGGTGATTTTATCTGTGACATAAATTGCAGGCTGTTGTCCCCTATTGTTGCTGAGTAGTGGCAATAGAAACCATGGAAATATATATTACTGGTTAGGTGTACAGCTTCTCAATAGAGTGATGGCCTGAAAATCTCACATTTTCTTTCACATTTTTTATAAGTCATACCTATTTTTTCCGTAGTCCTTTTAAGAACATACTTCAAAACAGCACGCCATTATATAGAGCAGGGGTGTCCAAACTTTTTTCATCAAGGGCCACAGATGAAGCAGAGGGCCGATCGAGGGCCGTAAACTGGTGCTCTGTACAGTGAATAATTGTAATATGTGCATGTTTAATATGCTCAAATGAGCCGTCAGTCTTTATTCACGCTAAGATCCTTAAAACCAAACACTAAATATGAAATATTAACTTTATCAAGATAGATTTTCAAAAAACTTGCAATAAAAAAAAAAATATATTGATGCAAGGTAATTTGGGCCAATTCACCTGGAAGCCTGAGGGCCAAGAAAAGGGCCACATTTGGCCCCTAGGCCATAGTTTGGACATGCCTGATATAGAGAATAGTGTCCCTGTTGAACTCAGCCTTAACATGTGTGTTAGCTGTAGTTAACTCAGTGTAAAAATGTGTGTCCTTTTTGAGGTAAAAAATACTATAATGACTTTAAATAATATCAATTGACCCTTGGCTATTTAAAATTTGATTAAAATTCTGTATACATTATGACTAGTATTGCAAAATAGTTTTTCATTCAGAAGTAATGTGATCGTGTCAGTTTTGGTTGGGGGTAGTAAGTGACTTAGTAGAGCCCTATAATCCATGCGTTCAGGACAGTCCCGCTGGGGCCCAGTCGAAGTTGTAACAGAATCTGTGTGTTTGAGCTACCCCTGCAGCCGAGGAGATTAGCACTAGTGTCACATTCTTCTGTGTCTGCGCGGACGGGACCTCAAAGTCACTGCTAACAAGGAGATTCATTTCACACAGTCACTATATACAACATGTACTGTAACAAATGTTAAAGTAGGTATTAGGCTCTAATGTTAAAGGCTGCAGCTTTAATGCATTGTTCATAAATCAGGTAAATCAGGTCCTAGCATCAGAACTGACTTTGTGATAGTTCTTCTCTACTCAAAGTCATAGAGATGGGCCAAAGAATCACTATATCAACGACGTCATACTTAATTTCATACAGTGTCAATATCACAAGATGCTGATATCTATATCCATGAGCCATGTCATGCATTGTATCAAATTGAAACGTGAGAGACTCTGATTCCAGGCTCTCGTCATTACCTTACAAAAATAAAAGATTTAAGTGACGGTAGTGATAAAGAAATGTCTCATTATTTGTATACATTTTCACTTTGGTATTTTACATTTTATATTATGCAGTAGTCAAACCCGTTTTTGAGCAGTTGAGCAGGTTAAAAAACATTTTGTGCAGGTTTTACTGTGCATGAAGGAAACTGGAACCCCCTTAAAAAACCTCATGCAAATTCCCAACTGTTAACCTAGGACCTTCTTACAGTGATATTCAAATAATGTGGTCATCTCATAACCTTTATAAACCAATAATGTGCTCTCCTGTCTCATCTGTTCTTGGTCTGCTGCACTAGAACTGCAATGGAATGACTTTCTTCAGTTTAACACTACTGACAACCAGCATGCTGCAGTTGGAAGGTTTCTGAAAATATGTCATACTAAAGGAATATAGCGTGACGTTGAAAGTGTCACTTAGTAGTGATCTGCTCTTCCATATTGTAGATACTGCTTGTTTGAGGACATCCATACATATATCACACATGTAAGGAGGAATAAAGAATGAGTCAAACTACAAGTCTGCCAACTACTGTGCTTGGATGCCGACAGAGAGAGTGAGGGACTCTTAAGTGAAAAGCCAGGCTGCTGCAGTTTGGCAAATCTTAGGCCCTTAACATTGTGTGTGTGTGTGTGCGTGTGTGTACGTGGGTCTAGAGTCCAGAGTGTTGGAGAGGCTTCAGAGGAAACCAAAGGGCCACTGCAAAGTCTGGCTAACCATACAGAGCAAGGACTGGGGCTCGTGGTGCATGGGAAAACTCCTTCAACATGTGCACGCACAAATACACAGCTATATGCACAGATTAGAAGTCAGCTGTCTGCCTCTCAGCCCATTAAAGCAAATCCTGCAGACTGACTAAAGAATTTAAATGAGGAAATCCCTCTTTTTATGTTGTTTACAGGTACATAACGCCCACTGTGACATTGCTGTGATGCTAAACCTGCATTTAAATTGGGTGCTTGGGCGACACACATGGCCTGGGCTAACACCTCCAACACTGGCCTTGATTTAGGGGACTTTGAGTGAAATTGTATATGTGTAAATCCAATTGAAATCCCCAGCCAGCACTCCCACCAACCCAATTTTTCCTGTAGTGCTGGTCCAAAGAAAGTGGATAATATAGTGATTATAGGGTTAGGCTTGTATGCTCAAAGGTATTTTACTTTTATTACTTGGAATTTGGGAAAAAAAATAAAATGGCATTAGTTGATTTATAACTGTACACTGTGCCTCAGCAAAAACCCCTTTTTAAAAATGTGCCTTTACACCTAAGAAATTAAATTAAATTAAATTAAAATGTGTCAGATATACAAGGGACAAAGATAGACCTAGACTTAGACTTACACAAACTAATTGATCCACAAGGGAAATTATTTAATGGAAAGGAGATGAATCAACACAAAACAGGTAACATTATTAGACGTGTGCTTTGACAAAATATAAACTATGAAAAAAATAAAAGGCATTCATGCTTAAAGATTCAAAATAAAAATAGACTTTGACTCTAAATACAAAATACAGTATAAATAGTGCCAAGTTAGCTGCACAAAAAGATGCCTTATTGAAGTGAGTTGTTTAGTGACAGGTAGTGAAACAGTTCTATTGGAAAGAGGTTCTGGCCTGAATGGAAATGAATAGTGAACGTACATATCTGTCACATTCAGGAAACCTCGTACATCTCCTCTCCTCTGACCTGGGAAACATATTTTCCCCCAATTTGTTTCTGGAGCTTTCTAATTTATGTCTATTTTTTCAACTCCTCCCCAGAACCTTTTCTTGAAGCCTTTTTGGTGCGTGTGTATTAGCTATTTAGTCTGGGATTTACCTCTTCAATCCCACAAATCAACAGAGGATGGATGCCCATTGTGCCTAATCAAAGCACTTCCTCCTGGGCTAATCCCACCATTTGAGCAGGAAGAAAAGCAGGGTAAAGGAGGCCAATGTTCAGGATCAATCCTATGAAGACCATATAATATTATACACCAACAGAATTCCCTGGTAACCTGCTCCCACTGTTTTTCCAATGCAGTTGTGTTTATTTTGATTTCACTCCTTATTAATCTCTTTTTGCTCAAATGACATTGTGAATAATATATTTGTGCTTGGTTCACTGCAGGATCAGTTTACTGCGTGATGATTGACTTGTTGCTTTGAGGAAGATGCTTTCTTGTATGTTGACAGGAGCAGCCTTTGCATGTTCGCAAAGACCTTTTCCAATTGGTCTGTCAAGATTTATTTCTAATAGGAAATTTCATTTTTGTCATTTGGGTCAAAGATGTCAGGGTAAGCCAAGTTATCGGCTCTATACATTTTCAGTGGTTTGACAGATGAAAATATGATGATATTCTAAATTCTCAGACCTATTCTTCATGATTCAAAAATATCTAAAACGATTCTTTTGTGATGCCTTGACACTGTTCAATGTCTATCATATTGTGATTTTGCTATTGCGAGACAATGAGAAGGGAGCACAATTTGAATCAGAATTCAAATGCATAATTTCATAGGCTACTGCAGTAACTCACAAGACTAACATTATCAGCTATTAAAGGCACAGTCAAAAGAGGTGGGCAATTAATCAAAGTTTAAAAGGTTGTAAGGGAAGCTGTCACACTGGGATTGATAGCCCCATCCATTTCTGTATAGCACTGTTCCTATGCAGCCATTGCATGTGGTTAGCCCTACATGGAGTTACCTCAGAACAACAGAGATACATTCTGGTGTCCCACAGGGTACCATACTAGAGGCGCTACTGATTTTAGTCTCTATAAATGACATACACACAAAAGACAAGGCACTACTATCCTCCTATTTGCTGACGATAGGCTGGTTTACAGACAGATTCTGTCCAGCACGTATCAAGATGTCCTCCAACATGACCATCATGCCTCACAGATGTGGTCACAAGTTATCTCAGTGTCACAGAAGGCAAACAACAACCTGAACGTCCAGTAGTAACTTGAAGCCCTGTCCCTCAGAAGCTAAGACCACTGCCAATAACTCACTAGTTAGCAGCACCCTTGAATACTGTCAAAGGATATGAGTGAACTTGAAAAAGTACAGAGAGGGCAGCATGTTTTGTCACGTCTGACTATGATCCAAAAACAGTGTAAAATCTGTCTTCCAACCTCTTGAATCATTATGTTTTTGCCATAATGCCCAGCCCTACTGCCCTACTTTATAGAAGTAATCAACCTTGAAATACATTTAGAAAACTAGTTAAAGGTTTCCAGAACATTATCTGTATGTATTTACATGTAAAACAGTGCATTTGTTCTAGCCTATACTTTCAAAAGCATTTGTCCAGGGATGAGGTCACATGTAAAGTGCACTGGGCAGACTCGGAGCCTTCTCTCCTGATTGTACTCTGCTCTAATGAGTCTCTGGGGAGGCCCTCTCTCACTTAATCCACTCGTCTGTTTTGACTTCCTTCACTTGGAAACAGTCACCTCTGAAAGCTGCTCAAGGTCATCTCCTGTCTGCATGACTCAGAGACATCCACTGCTGATGAATGCTGTGGTCTGTAAGATCATGAGGGCAACACATTGTAGTACGTACAACCAACCATTTTGATGGTGGTGAACGGTGTTTGTTTGTTGTCAGTTACTAAGGACTGAAATTAATATGGCATCCAATTACCTATAAATAATAAGGTTCCACATTTGTGGCTCATACTTTGGATATTTCTTTTAAAAACAGTGAATCAGTTATTTGTTATTATATATATGTAGGCCTGCATTTGAAATTATGACATCATCAGTTTCTAGACTGTAGGTTGAATTCTAACCTATTACAATATGGGCTACAGCTAACTGCAGCTGTCCATGAGACTAAAAACCAAACAAGTACTTCAAGCTCCAACACTGGCAACACAAACACCTGTTAGTGCTAGACAAAGCAACATTAAAAAGAGCCTTAAAGTGGGATAGGATGGCTAACAAATACTTAAATCTGCTGGAGGTGGCCTCATCGCAATAAATCATCCTTTTCTCTTAAGCCTCTCCACTTTAAGCACTTTGGATTGTCGCCAGAAGCTGTTGATTAGTCAAAGCAAAATTTCTGTGGAGACAATACATAATGCACATTTACAGAAACACAAAACACACTCCACTTCACTATACAACAATTCTAAAATATGCAATAACTGTATTATGGGTTTCAGGCAAAAAATCATGTCCCGATTTGAAGGATATGATGTGGAATTTTCCCTACTGAAAAATTATTCCAAGTGGAATTGTTTACTTGTTATAGAAACCCATGAAGACTAGTTGAATCTAACATTACAGGACAATTTGTGATGTCCACTACACCCCATATTAAATACCAATGGCACAAAATGACAGTCTCTTTCCACCTCTTGTTTCAGTCTGAGACTGAGTCAGTTACAGGAATTATTCTGTATGACTGTCCCAAACCTGTTTAAATGGAAAAAAGTTGCCAAACAAGATCTGATATAGAGTAATATGATTAAATGACAAAAAAATTTATGTTTGAAAAGTTCTTGGTTTTTGGCTTTGGACATGTGTGGCCCAGACTGGAGTGATGTGATGGACGATGTGAGTAATTCTCATTAACTGGGAAATGGCTCATTAACATTTATGACTTTTAAGAGTGGTATGTGTGACTACTACCTGGCCAGGCATTGGTCAGGAACAGCTTGTGTGCGAAACCTTTTAATTCCCCGATTACGCTATGCCATTTAAAAACGCCTTGTGAAACAGAACACATGCCCACTTCATTTCCAACCATGCAACCTTTTCAAATGGGTTTTATACAAATTTTTGTCATGCTCAGGATTAGCAGTCTGTTGTACACACTGGTCTTCGTTCTAGGAGCCATATGACTGTCCCTTTTTTTGCGTCTGGCCTTGGTGTCAAACTTCGATCAAATGTGAGGCTTTAAAAGGCTAAAGTTTGATGTGGATGAGCAACTGCTTAAGAAACACTTTAATCTGCAGTGCTGTAATGTATTTAATTTCACACCCTCTGATGGTGTTGCCCCTTCTTAGGATTACCCCAGGGGAGAGGAGAGCAGAGCCCGGGGCACAAGGACACAAGATGTACATTTGTTAAAAGAGTCAGAGAGGTATGCATATTCAGTAGTGCAACTCCATAAATACCAATGAAATATTCAGCATAGAACTGCACACACTGAAAATTCTGTCTATTGTTTTATTTATTAATTTTGTTATATTAGCTCTCCAATTCAACTTTTGAAAATTACACATTTAAACTGAATGCATTAAATGAATTCATTATATACTTATAATGGCTGGATGTGTGGGTTGTGTTTATATTCTTGAATTTGATTTCAGATGGGGGATTTATTGTTTTTAAAATAAATATTCACTTATGATCCACACATGTAGAAACTTATTATTTGTTAGCGATTGTATCCATGGACATGCCGTAATAATCTTGTGGCTTAAAGTCCTTTTGAACTAAGAACAGTCACATCTTTTGGGTTGAATATGGCATCTTTTTCTGAAGCTATTGGAAGAAAGTAACTTCACTTCTGTTTATTTGTGTTGTCAAAAAGAAAACATTAAACTTGATGCCAGTTTTTGTTTCATGTGGATAGGCCCACAGCAATAGGGATATTAACCATAAACCAGGCCAACAAATCTGCAATTTGAAAGTTAAACAACAAATTCCACCAAAGAATTCTGACATGCTGACCAGCTCAATTTTAAACTGCAGGAACTCTAAAATGTTTTGATATCATATGAACACAGTATAATTGAACATGGTCTCGCCAACTATTTGGTTTGTGTGCGCCTGTGTTTTCAAACTGGTCTGCTAATACTAAACATGACTTTCGCCATTATTTTTGATTTAGACTTAGAGTTAGACACATTTTATTGATCTACAAAGGAAATTATTTGAACACAGTAGCTCATACATCACAGTATATTACAATAACAAAGAGGAAAAATATAAATGTAATAATAAATTCAATATAAGTAGCAACAATAGCAAGAGACTGGCATCAAGGCATAATTATAAATGTACAGGTAAAAATAAAATATAGAAATATAGTACAATAATACAAGATATATCTTGGCTGGCTATACAAGAAGTGGCTAAGGAGAAACAGTGCAAAGATGAAATATTGGTTGGCATGACATAGGGTTATCTATTGCATAAGGGTGAGTCGTTGTACATTTATATAGAGTATGGTATGAATGTAGTCCTGCATCTCTCATCTTACTATTTTGATAAGTTTGTTTGGGAAACATATCAACTTTAATAATCAAAATACTTTTTAAAACCATTGGTCCTACTACCTTGCCCTTGGTAGTACCCAGCAAACAGGCAAACGTGTGCAAAATGGGGTCAAGGCAAAGATGCAGAAAGAACCAAAAAGGCATAACTAACCACTGAGCTGCTTCACTGAGGGAGAGAAGAATGCCACTTTACAATTCGGAATGCTTGTATTCAAATGGGAGAGCGGCGCTTTGGAGCTGAAGAATGCAACTATATATGCATTGTCACAGCCCCTCCCCTGGTGTGGATGAGGGGTAAAGACACCCTGGCAAATCCCATTGTCGAGCTTGGGAGCTTCATAAAAGTTAAGGAGCGATGGATATAGTCTTCTTTGGCCCCCTTATGAGATGAGGATCTATCTGGCCTGGTTTTTCGGAAGCCCTAGACGCATACGCAGGGATATTGGATGCAGTAATTCCTCAGGACGGGAGCACACACAGCCTCTATTATATCACTCCCTAATATCCAATTTACTGGCTCAGGCCCTCCGCCAGTGCAGCCCCCAAGAACTTAAAATGCACAAATGCCAGCATGAGACGGAATTAGAGCCAAGTTCCTTTTCTTGTGTTGGCCAAAAGTTCGATGCTTACAGAAATATGAAACTGTTTTTTTCTTTCTGTCTCTCTAGATTCACTCATGCCATCAATTAAACAGACAAGAACTGAAAGCAATAAACTATCTGGCCCTGTGTCGGAAAATGTTGGAGACAGCAATGGCAGCACAACATCCAAGTATTTCAAACTGATTGATTTTTTGATTTTGTTAGACACATTAGGGAAGGAAAGAGGTTGTGGGTTAGATTCTTGGGCAAGTTAGCACTGAAATGTCTCTTGAGTGGTGTATTCATGTTCCCTTAGTGTTATTGTGAATTCTCTATGAAATGGATGTGGAGTCTATCTGGCCTAGAGATGGTCAATAGTCGCTGGAATAGACTACAACTACATCTAATATGATAAATCTGAAGAAGAAACTTACTGTGATGTGTGAGCTATTGTGTCCAAATAATTTCCCTTGAGGATCAATAAAGTTTGTCTAAGTCTTAGTCACTTGCAGTTTACATTTATCATAAAAAATATTATCACAGTTTAGGTTTTGGCTCAAGGTTGAGCTATAATCTTTAAATAACAAGAGATTTGATCATTTAGCAGGGCAGAAAAGACTCATGCTCAGATGCGTTAGGATTTGGGCTGAAAAAGTAAAAGTTTGAAATTGTATACACATGCTTAAGAGGCGTGATATTCCCCTCTGCTGATCTCCTTATCCTCTCCTTAGCCCCCTAACTACACACACACACACGCACGCACACGCACACACAGACACACGCACACACGCACACACACACAGCAGCAGCTCGTCTCTGCTATTGCTGGCTGAGTCTTCCCTCAACCCTGCCAGCCTCTGTTGCAGTGGATGTATTTACTCATAACAAGGGCTTAGACCAATAAGAATATATGGTGATTTATACTGTACCCAGCCAAGGGTTATGTGGCCCATGCTCTAAGTATTTTACACTTTGCTAAACTCCCTGACACAAAATCCCCCATTTGTTCACTGAGTTGTCCTAACCCCCTCTCAGGAAAACACAGGGAAACAAACAAATATCGAGTTGGGTTGACACTATCCACTAGTATATTTGTTCAAGTGGATTTCTGTTCACTTATTCCATGTGTCTTTGATCTAAAATATAACTCTGCATTTCCACATTATTATTATAAGTGCCTATATAACATTTTGAGGGTATTTAATTAACTTTAATCACAAAATCAATGAAACTTCTAGTTAAAGATGCATTGTGTAACTTTTCTAGTGGAGGGTCCATCAAGTGTTTTATTGCATTATATATATTATTACTTTGTCTGGTATGAGACCAAAACTAGTATGAGACCAAACCAGGCCAAGTTACAGGTTACAGTCACAGACAGAATGCTCAAGTATTTTTGCGCTGTAAAGTCATCTGTAATTTAATAAATGTAGAGCTGTTGAGTGTCATACTGTGGAATATTCCAGGCAGAGCAATGGCATATCCATAGAAACAAGCAGGTGACGGACCCCTAACCAAAAATGACATAGTGCACCTTTAAGTTTGATTAAACTTTTTTACAGGTTTTTCAAATATTATCTTTCTGTTACACATAGACATAGTTCGATGAGCTATTCTAAGCATACAATGATGTAAAAAAGAAAGTAAATGTTACTTCTGACAGGAGTAGGGATGTCTTGCTCCATGTTCTGCAGATATATTCTTCTCTTTGTCTGTGTCATGTTCCATCCATCACCACCATATTATTTGAATCATTAAGTCCTACAGTTTAATCAGTACTTCACCCTGCCATTCTTTAAAACAAGCTGCACCCTTGTGGTGAGAGGTTAATTTTGTCACTATCACTTTATATTTAATTACTGACTGGGAAACCTCACACAACCTCTCCAGACGCTCATTCATCTCCATCTGAACCTGCCTGCTCTTAATTTCCCCAGGTCATTTCGGCCCCACTCTCCAAATGGCATCACTTTTGAAACCCGGGTACTATCCATCTAGTTTCCCCAAAAGGTCAAGGCGAGT
>NW_026571404.1:23035500-23235500 GCF_026225935.1 Boleophthalmus pectinirostris
AAAATATACAGGGAAGACTATTAAAAAAATTAAAAAGTTCAGCTTTAATTTTCCTCAGATTCCTTGGTAAAATTATGTGAACCATTATGACTGCATGTCTATGAACATTATTCAAATTTGTCTCAAAAGAGGATTTTCTTTCATTTAGTGTAAAATAGTAGAACTCTATTTGATCCTGTGATCCGTGTTCCTCATTAGTGCAATAAAAGCCTGGTGTATTTGTCTTCTCCACCTCAGACTGTGCCATTAGCCCAAGTGTCATGTCAGCCGTCGTTCACACACTGCCCTGAGCCAATTAAAGTGTAGTTTGGGAACTCTGCTGCTTTCATAAGAGACCACTACTGACAACTGAGAGTCTTTGGGCTGTACACTCCAGCCTTAATAGCTGTAAGTAAGTAAAGTGTTATTTCAATACCTTCTGAAGTCCTTTTAAACAGTTTATTACCTATAATGAGAGACATGTTTCTTCAGGCCAGAGCAGTGTATTAAAATCACTCCAGTAGAAAGTTCCCAGACTGCTTGTGGAAAAAAAAATGACGAAGTTATTAGAATGAAAATCTCCTAATTTTACTTCTTAATCCCTTAAAAACCTGGAGCCCCTGGAGTTAGCTCCTCACTGAACTTCTTGATCATGCTGTTAGCCATATTTTCTCATCTCTAACCTGTGTAAGAGGAAGTTTCTGAAGTTCGGAGATGGGGTCTAAATTTGCCGCATTGATGACGAGCCCTGTGGTTAATGCAGTGTGTGATTTAGCACCTTCATTTGATTTTATTGTATCATCAAAGTGTGCTGCCAACAGGAATACAAGGGCTTATGTCGTCCATTAAAAGATTAATACATTATCATAAAGTGTCTATGCCAAAATGAAAAACACTACTCAGGGATTCTATCCAGGTTTCAGACCGCAGAAAACACAGGAACAAAGCCATAGCAACAAACAATTAAAAAACAAATTTTCTGTCTCTTGAGTGGTCCTCAAAATGGCACCCATAGCAGGAAATGGAAACTCATGAACATTTTAGATTTATTCACCATTACTGACATGTGGTGCTTTCTGTAAAAGGTAATCCTGCTTACAGTAAGAAACACCATAATTGAATAAATGCAGAAGTTTGATGCCATGTTATGGGTGGTATCAAATGGCTCCCATAACACAGCATAACAGGAAATGGTGAGTCACATTTTGGCCTTATCCACCAATAGTGATATTTGGTGCTTTCTGCACACTCCTAAGCACAAAACACAGCAAGAATAACTGTTAGGTATTGTGACTGACACAGCATTAAAAGAGGTATTGTCACTCTGCCATCTCACAGGAGCCTGCCAAAATTATTTATTTCATTTTCTTGTCAAGTTACAACAAACTGTTTTTGTCTATCTTGGCTAAAGATTTATCTCATAATGATGAAAGTTGTGCCCAATCCTAATCGTTGTATTGAAGTTAAAATATTTGCTAAATAACAAAAAATATGCTAAATTAACTCTAGTGAACTTTAAGTCATGATAGAATGTTGTTACCTCCTCAGCAGGAGTTGTGTTCTGTTTCATGCACACAGCTCAAAATGCTCTGTTCCATCCTGTGACTACTACCTTTTGCCTTTTGTTCAGTAGAGATTAGAAATGTCAGGACTCTGAATGATTCTAATGAAAGACTGTGAAGTTTAAAAACACAGTGGAGCACATCCTGTATTACCACACAACAAAACACAATTGCAGGTACATATTTGATGAGGAATAGATTATAGCACAGAGCAGAATACAGCATAATATGGACCCGTTAACAGAATAGGATTTCAGACCACTGTGAATTTGTATTTGCCCAAATTTCGACCTATCCTGAGATTTATAAAAGCTAGCTCTCCTCAGACAACTATTCACACAGTGAGCTCAACCTTTGCACAGTACCGCAGCTTCCCTTTTGTATCTCTGATCTCTAAAAAAACATCTTTGTTCTCCTCTCTCCATCCCTGCAGGCGTACACACCACCTGCCCTCCTTGTGATGCTTCCCCTTCTCTACATCATCAATAGGCATTAGTTTCAAGTGCCTGGTGTCAGTGTGGTGAATTAAAACGGAGAGGTGTGCACCACTAACACTGTATTGATCAGTGGCTTACATGGACCTTGGCTGGTCAGCAGTCTACACACACACTACTTAGTCAAACTTTTGATTACTTTGAGCGGCTGGGGGATTTGACAGTGATAACCTAATAAGGCAGGGTTGACCTTTCTGTACATTGTCCCATTCAAGGTTACTGTGATGGTAAAAAGAACAGAGCTGTGGACACAACAGAGCTTTGAAGATCATCTCTAACTTCCAGACCTGCTACTAAATAGTTGAGACCAGTGGGCACATTCAGTCATGATACTGAGGAATAATCTCAATAGATTTCTGAGAATCTTTGATTTTGTAGAATGTTACTGCTCATCATATTTGAGCTGTTTTAGACAGTAATTATTGTGAATTGAATATGTAATTTTGTGCTTTTTTAACTTGCTCAAATAAATGAGTATAATGAATAAATAAATAAATAAATAAATACAGAATGCAGTTTTAGTGTCAGCAGTCAGTATCTGGTTTTCAGTACTAACAACTATAAATCACTGTGAATGTCCCTGGTGAGGGACAAACAAACAAACTTTTTTTTTTTTTTTTTTTTTTTACAAAAGCACAAAAGCACCACACCAGGAGCTTGATATTTACAAAAAAACATAAGTTTTGCAAAAATGATTTTCAAAGAGAAGCATTTTCTGTATTTTTTTTTAAAGGCTAACAACTTTTGAGTTTTATCTCTGAATAATACACAAAAATATATGTGAGATATATTAAAATAAATCCGAAGTACTTGGAGTATGATTTAAGCTTTGAAGTAAAATACTGTAATGAGGTCCATATAGTCATGCCTCCATCTTCTGAGCATGGCTGAAAGTCTGAAGTGAAGAGAGGAAAAGAGAGGAAAAGAGAGGAAAAGGCTGATTTATGACTGAGGAAAAATCCCGCTCAGCTGCGACTTTGACGTGTGAGTGTGAAAAGAATGTCAGGTCTGTGCAGAGGAAAGATTTAAGAAGGAAAGAAGTGCAGAGAAGAGACCAGTGTTTGGATTCAAATGTGTGTTTTGGTGCAAATTGAATTGTGATTTGAACAACAGAGAGAGAAAATTATACATACTGTACAATTATTTAAATGAGGAATGATAATTTTGTCCCTGAAGTCAATGTTCCA
Organism: Boleophthalmus pectinirostris; assembly: GCF_026225935.1. NCBI lineage: Eukaryota > Metazoa > Chordata > Actinopteri > Gobiiformes > Gobiidae > Boleophthalmus > Boleophthalmus pectinirostris. Next base: position 23,038,723 of record NW_026571404.1, read on the forward strand.
TTATATGAACAAATGATATATAAACTTCCACATTTTCTGTCTTTTGTTACAATTATTTATATTTGCAAAACTAAAAAAATCCAGATCCTAAACAACTGAAGGTTAAAGAGTCCATGTAGACAGCCCAATAATGCAGGATCACTCAAACATGTGTGAATGAAACAACTCCAGGTCTGTTTTTGACTGTTTTTTTTTATTATTATAACATGGCTTAATTTTATAGGACCTTCAAGGATCAGCAAATACAGAGAGTCACAAAATCCTAAAGCGTACTTTGACAAGGCCGGTTATCTATTAGCCACACAATCTAAATAGCCTCATAGACAGGTGACCGTCAGATGCCCTACAGGTAACCCTCCTATGCTAAATGTTCAGTTCGACTACACACCCCACACTCTGCTGTTCTATTTTTCATGGGAGAAACCGCCCTGCTCCAAAGTGTCCTGGAGCCATGTCACTGGGTTCATGTCCTTGTCCTGAAGGTCGTGTGCTGTTTCCATTCTTCAGCAGAGTCCCACTGCTGCGTCAGCATCTACACAACAGTGCAGCCAAAGCACAAAACTGACTTCATACAAAAGAGATGAATAAAATACACTGTTGTACTCTGTCACGTGTTGTTGCTAGAGACGAAGTCCACCAGTGTCTCAAGTGACCATATGACTGCAGTTGTTTGCTTTGGCATTTGATGGAAGAGTGAATATAGTGTTTGGACTCTTTGTTTTATGTAAACTCTCTCTTACAAAGATATATAGTCTGGCCACAGGTCTTTATCCCAGAGTTCCGATGGGTGTGATTAAAGGTCCTAAAAACCAAATTAAAAACAAATAAAAAACAAAATTGACTCTTGTGAGCTTTGTTCTTTTTTGTTTCATTCACACATGTTTGAGTAACCCTTTATTATTAGTCTGTCTACATCTTCAAATGCTCTGTTCCACCTTGTGATGTCATGTAGTGATAGTTTTCAGGTTAACAGCTACTTTTTACTTTTTGTTTAATAGAGATTAGCAATTCAAATTAGCAATGAAATGAAATTAGCAATGAAAATATCCAAATGACTTTACTGAAGGTGTATGGAGTTTAAAAACGCTTTGGAGCAATTTCTGCTATTACCGCATGGCATCACAAAGTGGAACAGTGTTTTCCAATTGTGGGAGGAAATAAATATGCAGAGTTTGTGTGTTTAACATGTACAAATGAAACAAAACACAACCTCGGGTAGGTTTAAAATGAGGAAATAGCATTATAACATAAATCAGAAAGTGGCATAATATGGGCCCTGTAACAAAAAAAACAAAAATGCAAGAACCACTGCACACAACTGCAAAATCAAAATAATCAATAAATAAGGAGCTTGTCTGAGCCTAATGAGAATCATAATGGAAACAGAATTGTTAGTGTGTCATGACTGAACATAAATCATAATTACAGAAGTCAGAGAAAAGTCTGGGTGAGGGCTCAGGGTTCAAAATTGGGTAGAGTACCTTTGACCATATTATAAGTTATTTCTCTGATAGACAGTTTTTATTATTATCTATTCCACCAGGAAATTAGGAATAAACTGCTTTCACTTGTTTGCCATAAATAACATTGTTAACACCAGGGCTAGGTGTCAACACCGAACGCATCCACACATATTTGAGCTTCAGATCAGAGCGGTTAGCACCGACCCTGACACTGCAGAGTGCCATATCTGCTTTTCATTACACAAAATTGTTTGCGATACTGAATGTCAATTACTACATGTTTTGGCTGATCTCAAACACTGCGCAATCAGCTGCTGCACCTGCCAGTTTCAGAGTGAGTGCTTATTTTGATCAGAGCTGGAGGTTGTGGTTGGAGTGTGTCGTACAGGCAGGCTAATTATTCATAACACCTGCCAAGATGAAATGTGTCTCTTTTCATATCCTGCCAAAATTGTAGAAGTCTGTTTCCTGAATCGCTCTGGCTGGTTTTGAAGTTTTTGTTTGCTGTGATGTTGGAGGAAGTTACAAGCTTGTGCGGTATCCCAAATGATTAATGACCTGGTCTCCCATTGTTGTAAGTAAACAGTCACGCTAAGGTCTATAGACTTGTGCGTACACTCAGAGGTCAAAGTGCAAGCCCTCTCTCACTTTAAGGACGTGTTTGCTTTTTGGATACCCTTCAGATACTTGTTGGAGTAGGATTTCCTCACCTGGGTCACACTGCAGGAATCCTGTCAGACTGAAGCACACAGGGAGAATTTTTTATAGCTTGTCTTAAATTTGAAGCTTGTATTCTCAATGAGGAATTTGTATTTGAATAGTTTTTGTTTGTTGTAAGGGTCTGTTAATATTGAAACATCCAGAATTAACCCGTACAAGTGGTGGTAATCTGGAAGTGATCCTCTGTGTTTTCAAAGGTCCTGTATTACACAAAACTGACTTGTGAGGTTTAGCCATATTAGAATGTTGTTACCTCATCAGAAACATACTTGGAGTTGTGTTTTGTTTCATTCACACATGTCAGAGTAATAATTTTGTTTTAATAATCTGACTACATTTCAAAGCTCAAAATACTGTGTTCCACCTTGTCATACCATTTAGTGATAGTTTTCACTAGATACTGGCAATTCCAGGGCCTGATGTTATCTAAATTCTATTGAAGACTGGAGTTTAAATATGCAGGATTTATGTGTTAAATGTCTGTTATTTAAATGTATGAAAGGAAACACCACTCTTGGTATGTTTTTAATGAATAAACAACATTATACCCAATTTTCTGAGCATACCTGAATATAAGCCGCATCAACAAAATTTTAACAAAATTTTAAAATTGTACATATATAGGCCACACCTGAATATAAGCCGCAGGTGTCCACGTCTTCAAGAACATTTTCAAGTTTGGGCCATCTGCTTTTATGGTCTCTGAAAGCTTTTGTTTCTTTTGAGTCAGTTCGTCATGCTGCCGTCACCAAAATCATCATCATCATCGACTCATCGTTGCTGAACTCACGTACAGCAGCTCTATTTCCTTCTTCAACAGCCACATCAGTTGCTTTTAACTTAAAAGCTGCATCATCTGCATTTCTGTGTGTGTTTTCCATGAGGAGGGTGTGTGTATGAAGCACAAAATAACTGTTCAAAACACAGTCAAACTAGAATCGTTCTCGGCGCTTCACTCCCCTTGCTCTACTGTGCATGTCTCCTACAAGAGCCACTGTCCTGAAGTTTGAGATATTTCTTCTCGTCCTTTACACATACAGGTAAGCTATAGTGTTCATTTAGCATCATAACTTATTTTATCACACGACGATAAACTATATTTGAGTCCGCTGACAATATCGCTAGCTAGTGTAGCAACTTCATATTAACCCCAGATCCATGTGTTAACCCAGGGGTGTCAAACTCATTTTGGTCCGGGGGCCGTATCCAACCTACTTTGATTCCAAATGGGCCGGATCAAAAAACTCATGGCATATAAACCCCAAAAATAACAATAAGTTAAAATATTTGTGTAGAGAAACACAAATCTGTTACAGAAATCTTTTTTAATTGATGAACTCTTTCTTATTATAATATTATAATATTATGAACAACCTGAAACTTTAAGAAAAATTCCATTTCAACACAAAGTTTTAACATGAACTTGTATACAAACAGGAATAAGTCTTTTTTTTTTGGAAAATCCTGCACTCGGCTCCAATTTTCTCATTTTTGACATTTTGCTGATGAGGGTGTCACGGTCAACAGTCAAAACAATCGTCCTTTAAGAGCGTTTGGAAAGAGACAAGTCTTCATTTGTGCTGCTCTGGTGGGAGGGGCCATGTACAGAGACGCTGGAAAAGAAAATTACCAATATTTTAATAGAAAATATAATTAAAATATTTTAGTAGAAAATCACCCAAGGGCCACATTAAAGGTCTTGGAGGGCCGGATCTCGTCCCCGGGCCTTATGTTTGACACCTGTGTGTTAACCACACAGACAGCGGTGCTTTCTGTATTCAGGCTGCACGTATCTGCTGTGTTGCCAAACCATAGAGCGCATATATGAATGGACAAAAAGTAGCGACTTATAGCTCGGAATTTACGGTACACTTTGAGATGAGTTTATAAGCCCAGTTCACAACTTTCAGGAACCACAGTGGAGTTTTGCTGTCACACCACAGATAATAAGAACTAGCATGCTAACAGTCCACCAGCATTCCTTCATGTTTTGCAGAAGATCTCATTTTGACCTAAAGAGCTGCTTTTCCCATATGTCTGTCCTAAAGCAAAACAGTTTTTACTATACTAAACAGAATCCAGCCCATTTAATGAATTATTTTTGAGATTATTGCAATCACACGCTTTTTGCACTAGAGAAATATTATAATGGCCCATGGATTCCACTTTGGATTGAGGCAGAATTGAGCTAATGTTTTCTTTTAATTAAGACTTACCCATCCCAACTCAGCCTGTGCTCCGCTTGATTTAATTATCTCCTCTGGATTTCCTGGCTTCTTCACAAAACCAGTGCCCAGACTCTTGAACGCATCCCAGTCCGACCGCCTGCTCCTCGGCCCGAGCCACGTGTGAGGTGCTTCAGACCTGGAGGTGTGATCTGGGCCCCTGTACCGCTGTTTCTGTCTCCACACACAGAGCTCCAGTCTCCAGAGAGGGGCTGTTGGCTGGCAGGAGAGCCCAGTTGTCGTCACTGTGCCTGGGGTAGCCTGAGGGATGATCTGGCCTCCCTGGAAGATGGGAGGAACATCAGAGAGAACGGATAACATGGCATGGTTTTAAGAGTGGACGGGGCCAAATTAGCAAGAGATGGGCAATGAAACAGGATACAAATTGGAGAGGGTTAGCTGGAAGGCACATGCAAATGGTGAGTATGAATTAAAGGTCAGGTTATAGCATTAACTTCAAAAATGAATTTATGTTGAAACGATGGTGTCTGAAAGTGTTATGTAAAAAAAAGGAGCTACCTCTTTATTATAACTACACACTGATTGGCCTAATAACAAACAATTTAACAAGAATGCTTCAGGCTTAAAGGGACAGTCCAGAATTTTGGACATCAGGAAGTACAACTCGCTGCTGCTGCTCAGACATAAATCCTTCAAATGCAAGGTTGGATTTACTTCTAAAGTTATTCTATTGACACAAACATTCACATCGACAATCTGGTGTTATAATTGTTTTGAGTGGGTAAGACTGTTTTTAGTGGCAGGTTAACTATGGCCATTGACATGCACTAGCCTAGCACCAGCGACCTCTGCAAATACAAAAGTGTCTCCACACGTCTTCTACACTCTGGCTCACTAGGAAATGAGGTCCTATGTCCAAAACTCCGGACTGTCCCTTTAAAGGTTCTATATTATACAAACTTGACTCTTGTGAGCTTTTAGTCATGTTAGAATGCTGTTTTCTCATCAAAAATATACCTGGAGTTGTGTTTAGTTTCATTCACACATGTTTGAGTAAATCTTTATTTGTCTGACTACATCTCCGAAGCTCAAATGTTCTTGTTTCACCTTATGATGTCATGAAGCACTAGTTTTCATGTTACTTTTTCAATAGCTACCTTTTCCCTTTTCACCTTTTGCTTGGTAAAGATTGGAAAGGGCTGAAATTATCCAAATGATTCTAGTGGAGGTGTATGGAGCTGAAAAATACAGTGGAGCAATTCCTGTATTACCACATGACAAAGAGAAACACATGTATATTTCCAGTGTCCATGGATTCATTGAGTGTACTGTACGAGAAACACAGACTTGTGTGAGAGCTCTAGTCAGTTAGTCACTTTAGTTTCTTAGTAAAACATTAGTGTGATGACAAGATACAGTATGTGATAGATACAGTGAGTTTTAATGTTTTATCAGGAATTAGAAGTAGTTGGTGAACAGAGCTGTAGGTAAAGAAGATAAAAACTGCATTGTGTGACAAGATACCCAAGCGCGAGAAAGCAAACATAACATGTTTACTGTGTGAATGTCTTTGATGACTATGTAATTCTAAACATAGTCTAATTTTTAAGGTCTGCTGATGGAGATCATTAAGTATGTCATGGAGACCACACTGGATCATGCAATCAATTAATCACTTTATGCAATGCAGATAAGATCAACAACACAATGAGCATGACAACAATCATAGCGACTGATCTACTCACATGCATCATATAACTCTAGCACCAAGGCTTGCACTGAGTCTATTACCCCCTCTGGTTTGTCGTGAAGGCACAGCTCATTTATAACAATAATAATGATGATAATGGGTTGGAATTACAGCATTTATTAAGATACTGAAAGCACTTTATACGGCATTATATATTCACTTTATTGAAACTTTGCAACAACATCATGCTGGGGGTGTTTTATAATGTATTTCTTTTAGACAAATGTTCAGCAGTTTCCATGGTGACACAATGCACACATTAGTAAACACAGACAAGAAAGTTTGTCTGAAAAGACTGTCTAAAAATACAAGAAAACATATCAAATGTGTAGGAGCCTGTGGTCAATACGAGCGTTCATGGTCCTGTTTCCTGTTTAGGTGTTTGATGAGAGAGAATAACTGAAAAACTGTTGCAAATGCTAGTTAGTTTGTGATTGTAATTTTATGTGTGAAGGAGCTGTCTAAAATCACAAATAAACCAGTTGTAGTTCCTGACAGACCAGTGTTATTAAAGTCCAACTTGTAACAGAGCTTCAGACAGAGTAGTACTTCAGTATCACAGCTTCAGCATCACATCCTCAGTGAATGTTAATGACATCAGATGAAAAGTATCAGTACTCAGAAAAATATGCTGTATCAACTGAAACCGTAACACACACCAATACACTTGTAGGGGTATAAATGTATGTAAGGAGTAGCAACTAAAAAATAAAAAGAACAAACTACCTGACACATGTACCACATTCAAACTTGTCAAGGTGGGTGAAGTGTGGATGCCCCAGGACACAACAACATTCTGTACAAGATCTGCTGCTGCTGCTTCACTTTATTATGGTGATCATGTAGTCATTTGTCACTGGCTTATTTGTGTCTTTGCTTCAGAGTAGTACATTTTTCATTTCACTTTCAATGTATTTATGTAGCTAAAAATAAGTTTATAATACAGTAGGGGGCACGAAACTCTGACATTGCAAAAACTGCCAATATGCCTGGTGGGAATTTAATATCAAAAAGTAAATATTAGCTGAAGCTGAAGTCCGAGAAAGAAGGGACACACAATAAAGTGACTGACCTCTGCTGCAGCATAAATGTGTGTCTCCATTACTTCAGAAAAATAAAGTTAAAGAAAATCCAATAAAGTGGATATTACAGCTAAAATTACAACAACGCCAACAATGCCATTACAAGAAATCATGACAAATCAAGTTACACAACTTTGGGCTATAGAGCTGATTGTGGACTTTATTGTGTACTATTTGAGCTGCAAATATCCAAAAGGCTTTCACACATGCAAATTCATGTTTCTCCTCTGTGTCATTATCATGATGTACTGCTCAAATGGTATTATATTCCATAATAAATACTATTTCCTTTAATTATTATGAAAGTGACAAGTTAAACTTTAGTTAAACAACTTTATTTCAATTTGTGGGTTTCGTTTACATTTCAAAGAAGACATACTGAGCCTGCTATATACTTTTAATCTATCTACGCCCCTAGATCATTATGTTATAATGTGCACGTTTAAAATTGTAATTTTCATCTAAAACCACTTAATAAAAGGAACAAGTCTGCTGATCTCCATATGAGAAAACTGCAGTGCCCAATGAGAGCCAACATTGCTGCAGACGTCATCACAACAAAGAGCCACGAAGTTGTCAACCCCTTCTATGGATAGCTGCACATCATGCTTGCTAATAGTAGAATTATATATATTTTTAAAATCTACCTTAAGGACTATGCAATGCTGCCAAATTCTGCCATATCAGGGAAGAAAATGAAATTGGAGAACAAAGTAAATACACAGAAGTGGCCTTATGCAGTGGCGGATCAACAGGAGTTGATCAGCAATATGGTGTCTTGAAAAAAAGCGATTCAAGATGCCTCAAACATGCATGAAACACTCCAAATGCAAGTTTGGGTGAGTAAATGGTGAGGGGACACAACTATAACATGGTTAAAATCTGTAAAAAGCTTTAATAGGTCTGCTTCAAAATATTGATAAAAGCTCATTTTTGTTGTCAGGTACATCAGAGTACTGGCTGTAAAAACAGTATTTATTGAACTACCCCCATTGTCTATTTTTAAAGGTGACACTCGTGTTCCCATATATAATAGGGTAAATGTTGGTGTAAAGTTTACACTGTTGGAACATGTCTTCTCATTAGACTGGAGCAGATTGTAAGCATGAAAAGGTGTGAGGAGGAGGAGGCTGCTGCTGGAGCTGTTGGAGCTGGAGCTGTCACACACAGGAGGGGATCAGGAGCACAGAGAAAAGAGGAACACAAGGACATGAAGGCTGTGACAATACTCATGCAAAACACGTCCTGATCACAAAACAGCTTCAAAAGACAAACCCAAAAACTTCAATAAAACTATACTCATATATTATATAGGGCAATAGGACAACCCATTATAAGCAGTCCCATTTTTTATTCTTATATTTTCCCTTGTTGTTTTTAGAGTGCCATTTTAAAAATCACCAAAATCATATTTTTTAGAAATATTTTAACAAGGTGCATCATGTAACTTTGCTGGTCCACCACTACTTGTCTCCATAGAGATGTTCTTGTATGTATTAAACTAATCAGCTACAGGTGTTTCTCCCCATAAAAGTTACACGGTGCATCTTTAAATGGCCTGGATCATTGATTTTAAAAAATGTGACACATGTCCTGTATCAGGTTCATGTCCATAAAAACGACAATAGTATGTCTTTGTATTCATTTTCCAAAATAATACAGACTATAGGATTTGAAGTGACCACTCCTATTGGGAAGAGAGAGGCAAAAACTGTCCATGTCTATTTTAGTCTGAAGCTAAAAGAGTTGAACCTGTTTGAATGATGAAACACAGACAATGTCCTGATAATCAAAGCATCTTGTGCAGTGATCCATCTCTCCCACTGAGATCTCCAGTCCAGCAGAGGCAGGGCTAACATCATTACAGTCAAATATTCATACAGTCTGTTTATAAAAGAAAAGCTGCTCTGCTGGGTTTTTAGCATTTTTAAAGTTGTGATATATAATTATATAATTTTTTGCTCCGGTGAACAGACACAATGGGTGGTATGTGGTGTCCAAGGCTGTGGCCGTGTGCTTGTAGGGTGCTCTGTGTGGGAAGGTGTGGGGGAGGAGATGCACTGTGGATGATAAATACTCTGGCATAAAAATATTTTCAACATTACACTGCGACCTTGACTAATGCTTGCACACGAAGAATGGAAATGAGATATATGGGGATTTTAATATAATTTCAGGAAATGACATTTTTGCACATCACAAATTCTAGCATTACTTCTGATATGCGTTCGGTTTACAAGTTTAACTTAAAAGCGCAACTTTTCTGATGGAGGGTCCGCTACCTACTAGACCAGCAGGTGGCAGACCCTCCACTAGAAATGTTAATGAATACATCTTTAAGTTAGATTCAAATTAGAAAAGGTCATTCTAAACCTTTGCTAAGCCCATATTCAAATTATAACATGCTAAAGGCAAGTGCTCGCTTCTTCCCATTCATCTTATACAAATACACCTTTACAGCATTGTTGCTAGGGGAAACCAAAGGGTGGCAGTCTAGTTTAGTGGCTAAAGTAGGTCATAATTGCTGTTTAGAGACAAGTGGGTGGTCTATAAGTGTGGCCATGAGACTGCTGTTGCCAGGTGCATGTTAAGTCTGTTCACAGAGCTGTACTCATGAGCAGGCATCATAAGACACCACATTAGACTCTTAATATAAAATATAGTCACATGTTCTACAAAAATGAATTAATCTTAGGTTATTTGATATTGTTTTCACATTATTTCAATACAGTTATGCAGTAGAATGCAGTGATGGCATCTGAAACTCAGTAATAGTAGGAAAAGGTGCAGGCTTAAGTACTAAGATCCACTGGGCAATCGTGATGTGTTTCTGTGTCTATGGTGACACGTGTGTGCTAAGTGTATCTTTATAGAGGGGGACCTAAGGATTAGCAGTATTACAGAGTACATGAAGGGCACATGTATAATTAGCCATATCAGCGCTGATCTCCACACAGCTCCACACAGCTGCACAGGACCATTCACAATCTGTGGAATGTGTCCTGGCACCGGCTCTGGCTCCACTGTATTTATACAATCATTTACTGGATGGATCACTTACATGCTATTACCCAGCCACACGCTATGGTTATCATGAGAGTATTATTCAGCTGTATTATACATCGTTGGAGGTCTTATTTAAAGGTGCATTATGTCATTTTTCTGGTGGAGGGTCCATCAAATGCTTTTCTCCATGGAGATCTAATTGCTTTGTCTGGAAAGTTTCACAGTATTTAACCTTTCTATTTTCATGGAGCCCAAACCAGACCAAATTACAGGTCAGATCTGTGGAAAGGGAACACTGCTCGCAGTCAGAATGCCTGTTTTTCTAGGTATTTTTGCCACCTGTAATGGAATAAATGTAAGGTGGAGCTGTTTAAAGTCATACTCAGGAGAAACAAGAGGCAAAATACATTTTAATCAGAAATAAGTTCATTATTTTCCTTTATTTGTATTAATGTAGTAAACTTTGGTTGCACAAAATAATGCAAATTTAATTTAATATTAAACTTTTAATGACAGGACTTTATGATCTTCTTTAAAATTATGCACACTGTTGTGAAGAATACTTAGAAAAATGTATGTAATTACAGAATACTGAATACCTGCTTTAAAATACATGAGCTGATACATGAGCCAAAGTACTGTAATTTGAATACTTTTCACCATTATATTATAGTGTAAAAATATGACATATAATTACAAATTGCTTTATTTTGATTGCATAAATTTATATCTAATTGAAGAAAGACAAATACATGCACTCATATTGCTAGAGCTACTATGTTTTCTTTTACCATGTGCAGTTCAATGCCAAAATAGCATAACCACGTACTGCCACGTATTTCTTTGATTTTAGGAAAGTAATACCACTAAGTTAAGTATACCACTTAAGTCACTTTATCTCCAATCTGCTTCAATTGAATTTGCAGAATTTAATGTGTGAATTTATGGTTGTTATTCATTATATTTGTGAAATGGAGCTGGTGCAAAAACACTTAAAGGTTGTGGACTTGTAGAAAAATGGACTCATTGTGATGAGCTCTGACTGTTGTCTGACGTCTGTCTGATGTATTCAGTTACTTGCCAACACTGACTATTGAACCAGCTGAAAATCTGGTCATTGTCCCTTGGTGTCTAGTACATTCTCTACAGTAGTTTAACTAAAATAGCTCTTTCACACTGGCAGACAAAGTCAAAAACAATGATGGCAAAAGCAAAACATCCAAATAAGGCAACAGTTGTCACCATATTGTGGGCCATTCACAGTCAGCACCAGATTGTCAGATTATTCTTCTCATATCCAACAAGTAACATAAGGTCTCTGCATGAGGATTTCCATGAGAGAGAGAGAAGAGCTCTTAACTATGCAAATACACTATAACTACTGCTGGGTTTCATATCACATCACAACATTCAATAGGCCTATCATATTTAATACAGATGGGAAGTGCTGTTTTTGTTGGAGCCTAATATAAGATGTTATGTGGTCTAGTCTCTGATAGAAATGATCCAATTAAACATTTGTGAATTTACCTTTTGGACATTTCACAGCAAAGTACAATGCTATTAACACGAAAATATGGCTCTTGCCCCCCATCTGGAAAAATAAAAAATAAATTTAAACAGCACATTTGCAGGAGCCTGAACCAGAACGACACAACAGCAGTGACCTGAGCCACACCAGCAGAGGGAGTGTGAGGAGATCAAGGCTCCTCACCTCAGCAGGAGCCACTGCTGTGAGGGAATGAATGTGTCTGCAGAGTACAGAAAGCAAAACATACATACAATCTTATCAAAGCACATTGAAAGTTCAGAGCTTCAAAATTACTCTCTATGCAATTAACATTTTTATAGGTCATTTGAGTAAACTTTTCCTTCCAAAATCACAATTTACTACAACTGCAACTTTATTTATAATGCACTTTAAAACAAAACAATGGGTTGACCAAAATGATATAAAACATAACAATTAAAAACAGTAATAATAATAATAATAATAATAATAAATAATAAATAAAAAAAATAAAACAAATAAAAAAAAACAAAACAAAAAAACAGTCAAATGTCAGGTGTTGACAAGTAAAATGTCAACAAGTAAAATGTCAACATCCCAAATCGTGCCAAAGGATATGGGGATAGTGTGTTTTAAGAAGAAATTTAAGAAGTAAATCATGAGTAAAGTAAATTATGAGTAAAAGCATAATTTAGTTCAGTCTGGTGTTACTGTTCCATCTCCAGTAAATAAGATCAGATGTTTCACTTAATGTCAATCACAAAACTATTTCTGTATTACTGCATTACAAGTACATTACAGGGAAACAGCAAGAGAATATATGGAAACTATTTCACATCTTGTTCTCACTATCTTACAGTCCAAATGGCTGTGTATTGATTGCAGTTGGACATGGTGCTGATAACATTCATGATGATTAATAGATTATACAAGAAATGTACTGAGGCGGGAACAGCTGCAGCAGTATCCGCACACATGAAGGAGCATGGCAAATGATGACGTCAAGTACAGGAGGTAGCGCTTTAACACTTCAGATAAATGTTGGTAATATAACACCAACTGTAATCATTTGTCTAGATTTAATATACCAGTTACATAAATGTTACATAATGCACCTTAAAAGCTCCTACATTACACAAAATTTACTCTTGAGTTGGCTTAAGCCATGTTACTATGTTGTTACCTCATCAAAAACATACCTGGAGTTGTGTTTCGTTTCATTCACACATGTTTGAGTGATCCTTTATAATGAATTTACAGTCTACAGCTCCAAGGTCAGAATGCTCTGGTCCACCTTATGATATCATAAAGTGGAAGTTTTCAAGTTAACAGGGCTGAAATCCTCCAGATGATTCTAGTGAAGGTGAATGGAGTTTAAAAAAACACAGTGGAGCACTTCCTGTATTGTCACATGGCATCACAAGGTGGAATAGAGAGTTTTCTTTTCTGTTTTGTTCTGTAAACATGTGAATGAAACAAAACACAACTCCAGGTATTTTTTTAATGAGGAAACAACATTATAGCATAGATCAGAAAATAGCGTTATAAACTTGTAAGAATTTTTGTCCTAATTCTTTGCCTTTTCATGAGCAATATAAACTAGAATGCTTATGACACTTTTGTAACTTCTGCCCAAGCCAACGTGTCTGAAGGGCTACTTTCTGCAGTGGACAGTAGATATGTCAGACAGAGGTCAGTAAAAACACCACAGGATAGAAAGCACTAAAAGACCAACGGCATGCTGTTTCTCTGAGGTTGTATTGAGACACTTACTTACTCCCATAACTTTACACAATTTGACCAACCTTGTCTGCATTAACAAGACCTCCTGAGTACTCACATCTTTAGTTTTCACCATGATCGTTTCTGGTGCAATATTTTGAAAAGAATATATTAAAAAAAACTGGCAAAAGAGTAACCTATTGAAATGACAAAGGAGGGAACAAATGGATATCAGTAGTGTGTGTTGGAGCTAAAAGGGCCAATTCCACTAAGTGCTGTTAGCCGCACTGCTCTCATCTGCTGGAGAAAGTAAAGGGCTGGACTAGAATACAGATGACTTGTACAACACACTTTAACAGCCTCTTCCCCATAAACAATATGTGGTTTGTACAATGGATAAATAAAGTACAGATTCAGACACACAGATGCTGATGGTGCTGCTTAATTGAAATTCATGACCACCGGATTCATGTCTGCTGACAAGACAATTACATACAACAGCTGAACAAATGATGCGTCACGTTTTGTATTGGAGCATCAATATAAATTGGCCATGTCCACATTGGTTTATTGATACAAACTGTGGAAGAGAAATATAGAAGAAAATATTGTTGTCTGTAATGTGCATTTTTAAGACAGTTTATTCATTTTTGACATAGACAGATTCCTTACATTAGTTTTAGTTCACCAACTTCTCTGACAACTTCTTTGTTAAAGGGTCTATATTACGCAAAATTGACTCTTGTGAGCTTTTACCTCTTCAAAAACATATCTGGAGTTATGCTTTGTTTCATTCACACATGTTTATGAAGTCTTTCAAATAAGATTGACAGAATTAAATTTCTCCTTCGCCATTCATTCACACATGTTGTTTTTGTGATGAGGAAACAACATTATAGATCTGTGTAATATGGGCCCTTTAAAGGGACAGTCTGGAATTTTGGACATAGGACGTGATTTCCTAGTTAGCCAGAGTGTTGAAGATGTGAGGAGACAGTTTTTTGTTTTTTTTTTGTTTTTTTTTAATATTTCATCCAGTCCTTGTATTTGCAAAGGTCACTGGTGCTAGGCTAGTGCATGTCAATGGCCATAGTTATCCTGCCACTAAAAACAGTCTTACCCACTTTACAGTGCACCCGAGGCAAATATATTATTACGCCAGACTATCGATGTGAATGTCTGTGCAGACTATCATTGTGAATGTATGTGTAGATAGAATAATATTTTAAATAAATCTAACCTTGCATCACATAAATCATTGCATGTTGAGGGACTATTTTCTCAGCAGCAGTGGAATTTTACTTTGCCAGTAAGCTTAACTTAAACTTGCTTTAAAGGTGCACTATGTACCTTTTTTGAGGGAGGGTCTTCCACCTGCTTGCTATTGTTGTTCCTGAAATTTTCCACAGTATGGTACAGTAGGTAATGCAAGAAGGCCATGTCACAGGTCAGACCTGTGGAAAGAAGACCTTCTCAGAGTAAGAATATTTGTTTTGTTTTTTTGTTTTGTTTTGTTTTTTAACAAGAAAGATGTCTAATTGAATAAATAAACACCTAATTGAATAAATGCAAGATAACCTTTTTACCAAACTGTGGAGCATATAAAGCAAGGCATGAACATCTCCATGAAACAAGCTGAGGGAGGACCCTTCACCAGAAAAACTACACAGTGCTTCTTTAAAAATGTAATTATCTCTGCAATACAGCAATGAGAGCATTATATATTCTCTCTTATACATTTTGTGGAATTGCTGAAGTTGCATTGTCTTGCCGAGCAGACATTCACTCAATATGCAGTGTCAGAAGTGTGTTCAATAATGAATAGTCTGTTCTGAACAAGAGCGGGAGATGGGCGCGTCACCATCACACTGAATAATGCAGGAAACACAAATGCCATCTCAACATGTCAATCACCACCACAATGGCATTTAAGGACCAAAACATCCGTTATGTTACGATTGGAAACTCTAAGTATCTCAGCAGTAGTATAGAGAGGTATTCAGATGTGCCAAAGAGCTATGGTGGAACATAACAAAGTAAAAGTACTGTCAAGTGCTTTACTTAAAGTTTGACTTTGCAACTTTTTCGTAGGATGTCCATTACTTTCTTGCTTTTATGGATATGTCATTACTAGCCTTATGAAGTTCCACTTCCACAAAATGGTATTAAACAGATTTTCTTTACATTTATTCAATTACAAGTGGTTTTATAACTCAAAAATACCTAGAAAATCAGGATTGCCTCTCCACAGATCTGACTTGTAAATTGGTCTGGTTTAGACTCCATGAAGACTGAAAGGTTTAACTGTGAAACATTCCAGACAAAGCAATAATATCTCCATGAAAAAATTAGGTATTTGTAGTTTACTTAAGTACATATTACAGTGGATATTTTTTACTTTTTCTTCACTACAGTTGAGAGCATGTATCTGTACTTTCTACTCTACTACATTTTTAACTAGGTTAAAGTATTTTTATTATCATCTGAGACCTTCTGAGAAGGCTGAGAGGTTTATTTTTAACACATTCATAGTGCAAAACAGAAAAAAATATTACTTTACTTTGTTTCTCTTGAACAAAATTCAGCACAAATCTATCAAAATCACTACATTTGAAGATTTATTAGATTTTATTAAAATCTACTTGAAATACTTTTACTTTACTTTTTAGTCTTTAAGAACATTATTAATCAGGTATACTTTAACCTTTTTAGAATTTTTCATGTGATACTTTTACTTGAGTGTTTTTTACTCTGATATCTGTACTTTTATTTAAGAAACAAAATTGAGTACTACCACTGCTAAAGAGTGTGTCTGCTTTGGTGTGTATCCATGTGTCTATTAAACTAAATGACAAAGGACAAATGGAGGATTTTAGAAGAGAGCATTAGAGCGGCTCCTTTCTGCAGAGTCAGCCACATCTCCCAGACCCATTTCCATTTTACTTAGCATGCTCTTACAGCTATAGTAGAATTGAGACCGTTTCTCTGTACCTCTCTCATTTATTCCTCATTGTTAGAAAACGGGGAGAGTTTACATTATTGTAAGTTAACCTGAGTTTGACCCTGACTGTCCTCAAAAGCCCTCTCTGGTATGAAAAAAGAATGAATTTCAATTTAGAAAGAGCAGATTTAAAGGTGCATCATGTAACTTTTCCGGTGGAGGGCTCGTCATTGTCATTGCTCTGCCTGGAATGTTCCTCAGTATGACATTAAACAGCTCGACCTTACTTTTATTCAATTACAGGTGGTTTTATAGCTCAAAAATACTTAGAAAAACTGGAATTCTGACTGTGAGCTGTGTCACTTCTCCACAGATCTGAACTGTAACTTGGTCTAGTTTCGTCTCCATGAAGATAGAAAAGTTTAATACCATGTTGTGAAAATCAATAACAAACCAATAACATTTCCATGGGGAAAAGTTTTTAAACAGACCCTTTACCAGAGTTACACAATGCATCTTTAAATTGTCTGTATTGAATTTTCAGAGCTGGTTGATCAAAGAAGCCAGCTAATGAAGCTTAGACACTTGGAGACCATTTAACAGTTCCTAATTCAGAAGAGTATATTTCAAAATACTTTCCTGTGTAGGCTTGTCAAGAAAACAAATGCTGAAGTGTGATATATTGCTACATAAAGACATGATAAACTTTTTTTTTTTTTTTTAATGAATGAATTGCAATAAATAAACAGCAGAATGAAACTTAATTAGTACTTGTCTTTCTCCTTAGAGATTATTATTGCTTTACCTCCAATATTAAGTATGGCATCAAACATTTCAATCTCCACAGAAACAAGAAGGTGAGATCTGTGAAGAGGCGACCCTGCCTCCCACCTCCTCTGACCGGCCCTCGCCATCGTTGTCCACACCCTTTGTAAGTCTCTTCTCCTTCATGTCACAAACTCAGACTCACTAAAAAATATATTTAAAAAAAGCTCAAATTCATCTTTTCCTCATAGCCTATAACCCCACACATGACTGCTCCTCACTATTTTGTCTGTCCTTGTTTTTGTGTTACTTTATTGTGAAGTGTCTTTGAGTTACTGTGAAAAGGGCTATTTAAAACCATTGTAATATCATTATTTTTATTAAAAACTAAATATAATAAAATATACTTCCCAACTGTGAACACACAATATACTGAGCCCCAAAATATTGTTCCAGCGTTCATATATTGAACCATAAGTCAGTATTGTAATTATTGTGACAGGCCTAAGTCGATGATAAGTTTACTTTTGCAAGAATAGACTTCACATTAAAAACTAAAATAAACTCAATTAAACTTAGGCTAATAGCAAAATGCAGAGCTCGGAAATGTGTTCATTCATATTTATTACAGTGGTAAATGAGTTTGACTTTGATAGATAGATCACAAAAGCTCTTTGGGCACACTCACTTCTGTTTACTTCAGTGTTGACAAATGATAGTCCAAATTTTCACAAAGGCAACAGAAGTGTGTCCAAACCCGGCATACGGAAGTGTCCAAAAGCCAAAAACTACATTGTATTCAATCACTCACTCAGCCTGAGCTGCAAAGCCTGGAAGACATATTTGATGTATCTGTAGTTTTCATCTTCTTTTCTGAATCTGAAGTTGCGTGGGTTTACACAAGGCCCATATGTCTAAGACACAGAGACAGAGGAGTGCAAGGAAATGGCAAGACATAAAAGGAAAGGAAAGCATCAAAATATTTCATTATAGAAAAGACTTTTGGCACATTGACATTTAATAAACCAGGGCCAGTCCCAAGGAAGGGCATGTGGTGAAACACCTTTGAAAATTATTGGAAGTGGATGAGTAAACGGACATATTCAAAGGCACACAGTTAATGGAGCTACAAAATGATAAAAAATATTTACTATGTTAACTTAAAGGGCCCATATTACGCTATTTTCTGATCTACTTTGTTCCCTTATGTAAACCATATCTGGAGCTGTGTTTTGTTTCATTCAGACATGTTTAACAGACAAACCTTGCATATTTAGGCTGAGGCCTTCTCTCAAATAGTCTGTTCCACATTCTGTTCCACCTTGTGAAGTCATCTACACATATACAGGAAGTGTGCCACTGTTACATAATTTGGTTAATTTTAGCCCCGGAATTTCCAATCTCTATTAAACAAAAGGTAAAAAGTTGTGGTAACCTGAAAACTACTACTTCACATCACATCACAAGGTGGAATAGAGCATTTTGAGCTTTGGAGATGTAGATAGACTAATAACAAAGGGTTACTCAAACATGTGTGAATGAAACAGCAATGAGGTAATAACATAATAACATGGCTTAAAGCTCACAAGAGTGTGTGCTCCTTGCAGACCATTCCCTGTATGTGTCACAGGTTGCCATCATATCACATACAATATTATATTTCTGCTTGTGTGTTCCACCTCAAAAAACTATATTAAGTATATAAAATATATTTTCAGATAACTATATATATATATATATATATATATATATATATATATATATATATATATATATATATATATATATATATATATATATATATATATATATATATATATATATATATATATATATATATATATATATGGATGGAACCCTCCATGCATGGTCAGGAGCTTTCGTGTCTTAACATCTGTGGTCTGTATCTCCTCCTTTGGCCAGCTTACAATCCCTGCAGGGTATCTGATCACTGGCAGGGCGTAGCTGTTGATTGCCTGCACCTTGTTCTTGCCATTGAGCTGGCTTCTAAGGACTTGCCTCACTCTTTGCAGGTATTTGGCCGTAGCCACTTTCCTTGTTGCCTCTTCAAGGTTGCCATTTGCTTGTGGGATACCAAGGTACTTGTAACTGTCCTCAACATCTGCTATTGTTCCCTCTGGGAGTGACACCCCCTCTGTGTGGACTACCTTCCCTCTCTTTGTCACCATCCTGCTACATTTCTCAAGCCCGAATGACATCCCAATGTCTGTACTGTAGATCCTTGTGGTGTGGATCAGTGAGTCGATGTCTCGCTCACTCTTAGCGTACAGCTTGATGTCATCCATGTAGAGGAGGTGACTGATGGTGGCCCCGTTTCTGAGTCGGTATCCATAGCCAGTGCGGTCCCTATGCAGAACAGTAGTGGGGACAGTGAGTCTCCTTGGTATATGCCACATTTGATGGACACATGTGCAAGTGGCTTCCCCTTGGCTTCAAGGGTGGTTTTCCACAACCGCATCGAGTTCACAATGAACGCCCTTAGAGTCCTGTTGATATTGTACAGCTTCAAGCACTCAGTGATCCATGTGTGTGGCATTGACTCATAGGCTTTCTTCTAATCAATCCAGGCAGTGCACAGGTTGGTCTTACGGGTTCTGCAGTCGCGGGCGACTGTTCGGTCAACCAGGAGTTGGTGTTTGGCTCCCCTGGTGTTTTTGCCGATACCCTTCTGTGCTGCGCTCATGTATTGATTCATGTGCCCACTTATCTTAGCCGCAATGATGCCTGACATGAGCTTCCATGTTGTGGAGAGACAGGTTATTGGCCGATAGTTGGATGGGACTGCACCCTTTGAGGGATCCTTTAGGATCAGGATCGTACGCCCTTGGGTTAACCATTCAGGGTGAGTCCCATCCCTTAGCAGCTGGTTCATTTGTGCTGCCAGGCGCTCGTGGAGGGCAGTGAGCTTCTTTAGCCAGTACGCATGGATCATATCAGGGCCCGGTGCGGTCCAGTTTTCATACCTGAGACTCTTCCCTGGATGTCTGCCACTGTGATGGTGACTGGGAGGTTGCTGTGGTCTTCTCTCAGATCCACCAGCCACTGTGCATCGGTGTTATGTGATGCCTCCCTCTCCCAT
This sequence comes from Boleophthalmus pectinirostris, assembly GCF_026225935.1. NCBI lineage: Eukaryota > Metazoa > Chordata > Actinopteri > Gobiiformes > Gobiidae > Boleophthalmus > Boleophthalmus pectinirostris. The sequence continues at coordinate 23,058,968 of NW_026571404.1, forward strand.
ATGCCTTTCCAGTACCTCTCAGTCTCCAGCCTTGGTGGGTCTGCTCTGGTGTTATTACCCTGCCACTGAGCGTACACTTTTGCCGGTTGTGTTGCGAACAGCCGGTTTATTCGTCTGGCCTCGTTATCTCGTGTGTACCTCTTTAGGCGGCTGGCCAAGGCTTGGAGCCTTTGTTTGGCAGTTTCGAGTGCTTCAGGTATGGGCAACTGGTTGTACCTCTTGGGCACTTGCTTTTTCATTGCACCTTTCTGGGCCTCTGACAGTTGGCTCACTTCTCTCCGCACCTCCTTGATTTTAGCCTCTAACCGTCTTTGCCATGGTGGGTATTGTATCGCATGGCTCCCATGGTTGCTCTTATAGCCCAACACATCTAGGATCACTGCTGCTGAAGTGTATATCAGCTCATTGGTTTCAGTGATTGTTGTGGTAGGGATCGCTCTCAGTGCTGCATTCACATCGTCTAGGAGACTTTCAGATGGTACTTCACTTAGCCTCTGTAACTGGCATCGGGGTTGCCTTGTGTTCATTCAACCAGACATAGTGGTGGTGGATAAGAAACAGAGCAGAGCCGTGGTGGTTGACATCGCAATACCAAGCGATGGTAATATCAGGAAAAAGGAACACGAGAAGCTAGAGAAATACCAGGGGCTCAAGGAAGAGCTGGAGAGAGCCTGGAAAGTAAAGGCATCAGTGGTGCCTGTGGTGATCGGAGCACTCGGGGCTGTAACCCCCAAACTGGGAGAGTGGCTTCAACAGATACCGGGAAAAAACAATGGACATCTCAATCCAGAAAAGTGCAGTACTGGGAACAGCAAAGATACTGCGCAGAACTCTCAAGCTCCCAGGCCTCTGGTAGAGGACCGGAGCTGAATGAGGGTGAGAGAGACCTACCACCGTGGAAGGTGAGAAACACATTTTATATATATATATATATATATATATATATATATATATATATATATATATATATATATATATACACACACACACACATAAACTGGAACACCATATGAACATTAGTGTGAAAGTGTGAATCCAGCTCTGCCTAACCCTTCACAACCTCCTCTCCCTCTTATGTGCAGTGTTCAGTGAGGCTGGTGCTGTGAAGCCATGCCCAGAAAAAGGAGATTGCAAGAGCCACACTGTTTTAAAGCTGAGAGTAATTAAAATCTTCTATAATTAGCTGCACGTGGTGGATTTATTATGCTAAGAATAGGACCAAGAAACTGCTCATTTGTGTGCTGTTATGTGTGCCCATGTGTGTCCGTTTGTTCCAAACATGGTTAATTGTCCTCTGGAGGAAATTATTTTAACCAGATTTTTTTTTTTTATGTTATGTAACCTTTCTGCATGATAGAGAGTATGCTACCTGTTTGTCTCCATGGTAACATACTCTCATCTATTTTGCATTTATTCAATTACAGGTGTTTTATACCTAACAAATAACTTGAAAAACATGCATTCTTATTGCCTCTCCATAGATGTGGTCTGTCTGATCTGCAGCCTGGCCTGATGGTGTCACCTGCTTGTTTCCATGGATATAGATAAGTTTAAATATACTGTGACACATACCAGCAAAGCAACAGCATCTCCATGGAGACAAGCCTCCATTCCCCAAAAGGGTAGTTACATACAATTTCAGATACAATTTGTGCTTTCAAAATGCCATTGCCATTTTGTGCCTACAATCAGTGCTGGAATATAATGGAGTAAAACTTGTAAAGTGCTGTATCTAAATATACATTTTAGGTATCTGTACTTTACTTACTTAACGTAGATTTTAAAGTGGATACTTTTTACTTGTACTTTACTACATTTGAGAGCACATATCTGTACTTTCTACTCTACTACATTTTTTAACAGCACTTAAAAGTATAAAGGGTGAGGTGATTACTTAATTAACAAATTTGAGTACCATTCTTCCATCACTGCCTATAACCCTTTACCAAGTCCCCAAGGTCTGTCAGTCTGCTACATATCCCTCCTTTTCTGATCTGAGCAATTTAGACAATTTAGAAATTTAGAAATGTATAAAGGTGAAAACTAATGAGCTTAAGTTTATGCCAGACGGTTTAGATCTGAATCTCAGAGGGAAATGCCACCTTACTCCTTGACGTTAACAAAGTGTCTGTAATCATCAGTAACGCCATCGCAGGTGCAGAACCAAGCACCTGCTGTCTTATATAAGTGTAGCAGACTGCTGCATAACCGTCTGTGTGCAAAATGAAGCCCAAAGGCAAATGAAACTATTCCAACATTTTCACTTTTCTCTCTCAAACTTTAAGATGAGTCAAAATAACACATTTGTTAACAAGTTAATCTGGATTTTTTTACAATTTCTGAAAACATATGTGCAGTGGTAAAAAGTTAGTAATGTAATATTTTTACTTATTTGGGTTTAAATATGCACTGTGTACCTTTACTGGTGGAGAGTTAGAGAGCTAGCTGCCTGTCTCCATTGAGATGTCATTATTTTGTCTAGAATGTTCCACAGTTTGGCATTAAATATTTGTATCTTCATGGAGACAAGTGGGAGACATTAGGGCAGATCACAGCAGCAGAGAGGTCACTCTGCTGACACTAATAAGGCAATTAAAACTCTTGGAACTGTATTAGCAAAATGGGTTTTGTAAAGTTTTCTGCTGTAAAAATGTGACTGTGAAAATGTCAGATAAAGTTATAATTCTCAATGGAGACAAGCAGGTAGCAGACCCTCCATCAATAAAGTTACATAGTGCACTCTGAATAATGAAGACTGAATATTCGTCTTATTTATGCCTACAGATTTATGAATAAAGAAAGTACATTTCTTTCTATTGCAGAGGGATACATACATATATACATATATATGTCCTCATAAGTCATCTTTACTTAGAAGCAGATCTCTGATGTCTTTGGCTCCCATGTTGTAAAATTCTCAATTAATATTTGATCAGCTCTGCACAGTAGAACTAAATAACAGTATGCTTTCCACGACTGATACAGTAAATCCTCTTTTCCCATCAGCATGCAAGACTGAGATGCATATTATCCATGTTTTGGTTGGTGTGAAGAAAGCCACCGGTCTATGGAGCAGGTGAGTGATGAAGAGGAGGCACACTTTGCACATACACAGGCGGAGAGGCTCCTCTGTATCTGAGAGGATGTGTGTGTGAGGAAGGGTAGTCACATCAGTGGGTAGTAATAAACAGGATAGAGCAGAAACCAGTGGTTCATGGTCCTAGTATTTATTAAGGGTGACAGCTACAGGCTTAATGTTGTATAGAAACAGAAAAAACGAGCACGATAAAAATGGAAGGAGTGAACTTCATTTCAGTTATGGTTTTAGTAATACAATTGCATTAGCCAGAGGAACTGTTATATTGATCTGTTGAGAGAAAAAAAAAGATGCAGATTATAATTTTGATGGGTAAAGTTTTATTGGGAATAGTTTCTACAAAATGAAAGCCCCACTGTGTGTAAATAGACTATAAGATCAAAGACAGACAGAAACTACAGACCTGTTGCAACATCAAGCAGAAAAAGATATAGTACTTCAATATCACAGATTCAGATAACGTGCTTGTTGTGAAAATGTACAGCTACTGATATAAAAGAGATCTTGAGGGATTCAATGGAGATTATAGTCCATAACATAAATAACAATTCAAAGTTTGGTTCTTATCCTTTTGTCATTATGGATGACTAAAAAGCTTGAAAAACATGTATTCTTACTGTGAGCAGGCTTGCATCTCCACAAACCTGACTCAAACGTGGCCTCCATCTGCTTTTTTACCTGACCAGACAAAACCACTTGCCTTGACAAAACGTGACAAAGATGATTGGATATGGAGCTGTATCCTGTCTCTCAGATGTCACAGGGGGTGACTGACAGGAGGATTAACCAATCAGAGAGATGAAAACTAAAACAAACATGGGTGCTTACACATAAAAAGGGGGAAAATGAAATGAGACTGAGAAACATCGATGATTTTTACAGAATCAGCAATCAAACCACCAAAGTCTTATTTATCTCAGGTAAAATAAGTTATATATTTTGTTCTGAATGTTATGAGAATTTTGGAGAGGAGAAGTCTTCCACATTTGAGAGACACGTGATATAAATTAATGGTTGTGTTTGGATCATCTTAAATTTGGACAGAGGTTTTTCACACACTGTGGTCTGGTTCCAGTCTCTTCTGGATTTGAATAGAATGTAGAAGAGACTCTGTCAGTTGACTTATGACTCTAAATATCTTAGGTCACAAATGATAATAAGCAAATGTCCTTGAATGATGCATCATTTGCCTGACCAGCCACTCCCTTCTACATTCTGAAAAACATCCATCTAAACTTGAGATGATCCAACGATAGGAAATCATTTGTATCACATTGTCTCTCAAAAGCAGCAGACATCTCCAAAATTCTTATATCATTCAGAACAAAATATGTCACTTATTTTATCTGAAAAAAGTAATAAGTAATGCTTCCGATGTTGATTCTGAGAAAATCCAAGCTGTTTCTCAGTCCTTTATGTTGTTTTTTGAACCATGCATCTCTGTGATTGGTTAATCCACCTGTCAATCACACCCACTGAAATCAGGGAGACAGGATACGGCTCCAGATCCACTCATCTTTGTAAAGTTTTGTCAAAGTGTGTGGTTCTGTCCAGTCAGGTAAGTACGTAGAACTGCAGTACAAATACTTTCACTGTTGTTGCCTGGTTTACATGCTGCACATATATCTTGACTATAATCTGTCAGAGCACTAATGGCATTTTATTAGCGTTTATTTCCCGTGTGCTGTGCATCTGCTGGAGCCCACATCCCAACATCAGCTCCATCTGCGTCACATCTGGACTGAATCTATTTCCTCCACCACTTCCTGCATCTGCTCCTACGATTGCATTTGAGTAAACACTCTTATCTCCTCCATACATTCAGGATACCAGGCCTGTGCAGTTATCAAAGTTCCCATCTTTCTGGCGCAATAGCTGAAGCACTTTTAGGAAGGCAAAAATGATAGGTCATTTCTAAATAGTTATTACATTGTCTAGAAATACTGCAATAAAGTAGTTTCAAAATAAATCGGATTTGGTCTTGTGATCTATAACTCGTGAAATAATGTGTGGGCAGATTGCGCAGTATTGCAGATATGGAAGGGACAACTACTGCGCAACTATTATGGTGGAGAGTTTGCTACATACTTATCTCCAAGCATGGATGTTATCTTAAACCTCTTCAGGCATGTGTTTGATGAGGGAACAACATTTTAACATAATGAATAGCTAAAAAAAATTATGTATATATAATTAATTATTTTAAAAATGAAACAATAATTATAGACGACATACTGACACTATATGCTATATCAAAGTTCAAAGTGAATTCAAGCTTATTACAGTTACCCCTCATTAGTGCCTTTTTCATATTTCATTTTTACGTGCCAATGTTGTCAAAATTTGCTGTGAGACTCATTTTAAAACTCTAATTACATCTACTATAAATACATACTTTTTCATATGCATAACTTTTGGTGTATTAATTTTACTCATAGTAGACAAATGCTGTGATTAATGTCAGGTTATTATATTGGTTTAAAAATATAAGAAATATTGAAAATTCACAGACTAAAAGGCAGACACCAGTGTTTTATATGGTTTTATCTATCATCTTAAACCCTGGTACAGATGCAGTGTGGTCTGGGTAGTTTGTATGAAGCCAGGTTTCCGTGAAGCACATGATAACTGCTGACAGCATACTCCCTCTGGGTCCAACCAAGCTCACAGTTTGTCCATCTAATTTCCCCATGACCTTACGTTTCCCATCAGGACTGATCGAACCGCAGGCTTGAATTTTTGTCTTTGCTGTTTCACTTTTGCTTCAGCGCGGCATCCTTTAAAGTTAACATCTGTAATTAGATTACCTGACTCATCCCTGTTGTATTCTTACACTTCCCTAAATACTGTCGACGTTACTTTTATCCAGATACAGACTTCACAGTACTTGACATATACCATGGCATAAAACTTGGCAATGTTATTTATGCTTTTTTGCACAATCACCATCTTTCCATTACTCAGTTTGTCCCAACTACTTTTTTTTTAACATAGCCTACGACAGGGTTTCTCAAACTTGTTTTTTCTAGGGACCCATATATAAGTCAATAGCCATTATTCGTAAAATCACAAAATAAGGGTGGACAAAATAAGGGTGGATTTGACCATTATTGATTTATCGTTATATTGATTTATCATTATCGTGTCTCTCTGAATAATTAGTATTACTCAAATTTTATACAATGAAAGACTGAACCAGCAATAAAGGGGATCCATAAGTCACCTATTTGTATATAGTATATTGCAGACCTACATGCAGATCATGACAAGGCGACCCCCCACAAAAATCTCTTGTGACCCACGTGACACCAACTTTGGGAAACAATGGTCTATGTCATACATTTTTATACAGCTTTACAATGTCTATCATGATTTAAACAGATGTAGGACCCAAAATGTGGGGTTGCACTTCAAAACATTAACAAAGATCAGAAGTAGCCAAACACAAAAATCGATAAATAGAAACTTACACACATGGTTAGAGAAATTACAAAATAAAAGGGGGATTAGGATAATAAAATAACTCAAGGACAATAAAACAATGACAGTGTCTACCTTGCCTTATCTTTGTAATTGTTGTTTTCCTTTGTTACCTCTCAGGGCTCATACAACCCACACTTCATCATTCACATTACTTTGTTCTGGAAACCTTTGGACTTTTTATGAAGGGCATCGCACTTCTCCATTGGCATGTTTTTGTTACTTACATATTGACAGCTGCTAGCTCCCCCTTGTGGGCAGTGCACGCCTTTAACCTGAACCTTTTCTGAATGTGCGCGCTCCATTCATCTGTAGCTACATCTCTCTCCCACTTTGATTCGCTGACGTGCCATTTTACCCTATCACACCCACCCAACCCACAAACCTACACACTCTCTCTCTCCCGCTCTCTCTCTCTCTTTATATATATATATATATATATATATATATATATATATATATATATATATATATATATATATATATATATATATATATATATATATATATATCTTTCCCTCATCCCTTCGTCCTTTTTTCTCTCTGCCCCTCTCTCTCCCCCCTGCTTTTGTCTCATTCATCACTGTAAGCTCCAGTGACAGGGCTACGCTGCTCTGTGGCATGCAGTTTAGTGAAGCCTGACGCGCCCACAGCCTTGAAGTCACCGGTGCAAAATGAGAGGGGAGAGCGCGGAGAGAGAGGCCCGATAACCGGATTGTTGGGCACTTTATGGAAATCATGCAAAGAATAAAACACAGCAGCTGGGATGGGAAGACAAGTAACTTGTCACGTGGTGTCTCTGGGGGGCTGTGATTGGCTGATGCGGCGCAGTGATCAGTGCTCTGTTTGTGCGTGGTGACCTTGGACTGGGTCGCTCTGATTGGCTGAACAGAGGTGGCATCGAAACAAGCCATGCCCTGACACATTACGGTTCCCATTGATCCCACATTAAATGAATGACACTAATGCACAGTGCGCCTCATATATGTTACAATAGGGGCACAGAGCTGGTCAGCCCTGTGACAGGTTAAATGAACAGTGATTAGCTTGTTACTATGGCAGCTGTCATTGTGTCTGCTGGAAATGGACCTATGCCATATGATCACACATTGCCTGGAGGATTTTACAGTAATAGGGGCAAAGCTTCTCTAAGGTCCATTAGATTAGATATAGAAAAAAAGTAAACATTATTCAAACTCTATGCATCCCTTTGGGCCATAAGTTATACCATCCACTGAACCATAGCTTGGGGTGAACGACATTATAAAATTAACAAAATTGAACACAAAACATGATTTATTTAGCCTATAAACATTTGCTTCAAAACTAGATTATGGACCAAAGCAGTGTCCACATATAATCTACTTTGCATTAACACAATTTATCAGCCAATAGTTACAAAATAAATAAATAAATAATGTTATGAAAAGTAAGATTTAATGCTGATTGGATTTGTGTTTTCAGTCTTATTAAATACAGCAGGAGTGTCCAAACTTTTTTTCATTAAAGACACAGTCCGGAATTTTGGACATAGGACCTCATTTACTAGTGAGCCAGAGTGTTGGAGCCATGTGGAGACACTTTTTAAAAATATTCCATCCAGTCCTTGTATTTGTAGAGGTCGCTGGTGCTAAGCACATGCTAGCACATGTCAATAGCCATAGTTAGCCTGCCACTAAAAACAGTCTTACCCACTCCACAGAGCACAATTATAAAGCCAGACTGTCACTGTGAATGTCTGTGTCGATAGAATAATTTTAGAAGTAAAACCAACCTTGCATTTGAAGGATTTATATCTGAGTAGCAGCAGCGAGTTGTACTTCCTGATAGAAAGCTTAGTAGTGGCGGACTGATATCACCTAGCACCTATCTTACAGGCAAAGTAAAATTCCGCTGCTGCTGAGAAAATAGTCCCTCAACATGCAATGATTCATGCGATGCAAGGTTAGTTTTATTTCAAACATTAGTCTATTAACACAGACATTTACATTGACAGTCTGGAGTAATAATAGATTTGCTTCGGGTGCACTGCAGAGTGGGTAAGGGTTTTTAGCGGCAGGTTAACTATTGCCATTGACATGTGTTAGCGTAGCACCAGTGACCTCTGCAAATACAAGGACTGGATGGATTGTTTCAAAAACTGTCTCCACACATCTACAGCACTCTGGCTCACTGGGAAATAAAGTCCTATGTCTAAAATTCTAAACTGTCCCTTTAAGGTCAACATATCAAAACATGGATGAGGCAGGGCCAATGAAGGGCCTGACTGGTGCTCAGTACAGTGAATAAATGAAATATGTCCATTTTAACAGGTTAGAATGAGTCATCAGTCCTTTATTTAAGCTTAAATCTTCAAACTCACACACTAAATAATACTGGCTTTAACAAGGTTGACGTTCAAAAAAACTTTTTGAGGTCATTTGGGCCAATTCACCTGGAAGCCTGAGGGCTAAAAATAAATGGTCTGAGGGCCGCATTTCGCCTCCGGGCCATAGTTTGGACATGCCTGATATACAGCATTGTGATAAAGGCTTTTGACTAACAAGTGTTGAAGTGCACATGTGCCAATGAGATGATAACATGCAATTATGCTGTAAATGAAATGGAGATTACAGATCTAACAGACAGTCAGGATGAGTTACTGTCAGTGTAAATAATATGCATACCCTCGATGTTTTCACCACAGAACATTTGTTTATTGTACTGCAGTCTACACTGGTTATCATAGGTCGACTGATCACAGGTTTAGGTTTAATCTACTGTGGGACATACTAGACAGATGGAGATAAACAGATGACGGGCCCTCCACTAGAAATGTTACGCAGTGCAGCTTTAAAGTTAACATCTGTAATTAGATTGGCTGATTGGATGTTTCTTATTTTCAACTTTGCATGTTGGTATTGTTTTAAATAGCAGTAATATTTGTAGTTCTCATAGTTCCTTGAGTTAGTCTCCACTAACTCACTAATAGTGTTCTTTTTTTGTTTTTGTTTTCTTTATTGTATTTTATTTTAGTGCATGATTAATTACATTTGAACCTAAAACTAGATGTGGATTATGATTTAATTATGAAGGATGAAGGATGAACAAAGTGAACAGATTCGATGTGATCCACTCATCTCCAGAGAGGGGAAATATGGTTGGAAATGTCACAATAATTATGAGCTGTGAAATAATTGACCTTTTTCTTCCTTTTATTTTGTCGCTACTGTGAATCTTCGTGCCCCTTTGACATTAGACATGACTTAACACACTGCTTCACTTCTTACAAGATGTATGCTCTAGCCAAATAGAAGAAAACAAGACAGAATTTTTGAGGTTACAAAACCTTAAAAATACTTCACAGCATCATTTGTTGCTCCAGAAACTGAGGAAAAAGTGACAATGAATCTGTCAAAAGATAATTCATGAAACCTGAAACACAGCGAGTATGTGAGTGAGAGAATGGATTATTGAACACAGAGGTATGAGAGAGGCTTGACCTGCAGAAGGGTGCGCAGGTAATGAGACAGAGGCAGCAAAGACAAATGAACAATAAAACAGAGCTTGACATTGTGCTTTTAATATCAAATCATAGATCACCGCGATGACAGAGTAATCAGTATTTTATAAAGAGCAGAGCCACGACTGAATTTCTATTCTGCAAAATGAGAACAAGCTCTGCAGGCACAAGAGGGACACCATAGCCATGTCACGTTTTCATCTCAATAAGATTCTGTAGCCATGGTTCTATAGGACATGTTTAAAGCTGCACTATGTACCTTTTTGTTTGGGGATCCATCACCTGCTTGTTTCTATAGATGCCATTGCTCTGCATAGAATATTCCACAGTGTAACATTTAAAAGCTCTACCTTACATTTATTCAATTATAGATGATTTAAAGCTCAACAGGCGTTCTGACTGTGGTGGCAGTGGTGTCGCCTCTCCACAGATCTGACCTGTAACTTTGTCTGGTTTTGTCTCCATGAAGATAGAAAGGTTTAATACCATACTGTGAAACATTCCAGACAAAGCAATAACATCTCCCTGGAGAAAAGTGATTGATTTGTCCCCCACCAGAAAAGTCACAAAATGCAACTTTAACCAACTAACCTGTCAATCCTTTGAGTTCAGACAGTAACTTTTTCAGTGTCTTGTCCTCAGTAAAAAAAACTCAACAGTACATCTTCTTACTGAAGTTTGGATTTGTTTGCATTCCAGCTAAATCTTCAGTTGCCTTGGTTTGTGCGTGCCATTGTTTTATCCTTGTATTTAGCAGGATCTGAAGTGCAGTGTTGTGTAATACATGTGAGTCACTTCCCCTGTCTGCCTGGCTCTGCTCAAGCTCAGGTAAGAGCACCTGCTGAAGGAGGCATCTGTTAGTCTGTCCTGTTTACGCCCACACACACACTTTAAATGTCCCCATGGATTAAGTCACCATGTCCCAGTGTTTTATACAAGAAAGTCTCTGCAGTTCGCTCAAGTGCTTTTGTACAGAGACTTTAATACAGAGCCTGTAATATAGCTCTACCAAGATTCATAAATCATGTGAATGGGTTTACAAAAAGATAAGAATCTTTTCTACTTTATTTTGGGAAAATAAAACATAGAAGCCCAGGGGTGTGTTGTCAGTTATGCCAATAGGTGCTAGAGTAATAACAGTTTTGAAGGAACTTGCTTAGATGAGTACTTGTGACATTGGTGGAGATGTATTATAAAATAAAATTGGAAAAGAAGCACTGTGTTATAAATTTTATAGTACCAGTTAAACCTATTTTTGGTTCTATTACAGAAATAAAGCCTGAGGCCTGGCACCAGCTGTAAGTAGTTTTTACTATGAATAGTGTTAAAGAACTCATTAATTTTTATTTCTTGCTTTTGTTAAGGGCAGTTCCAAATCCACTGTATTCACTGTACAGACTGTATGGCAAGTTTATCATTGTCATTATGTGATATTTTTGTTTCATCCCCATGTTTTCTCCATACAGTTGAGCCATTCTTCCAAACAGCAATGAGCTGATCCTAGTTATTATAAACGCCATAGTAAGTTTAGTATGTCCAAGATTCATTTCATGATAATACTTCAGATTATTCAACAGAATTTTTTGACCAATTTGTGTTTGCTATTACTAACTTCAGCATTTCAAACAGCAAAGCATGATTTTATTTTATTTTTTTTGCTATTTCCAAAAAGCCATGCAACCTTTTGTAAACACCTGTGCACATGCCTCATTGCCACATCACACTCCTCGGTGATGCTCAGTGCATCAGGCAGCACAAGCTAAAGGTGCCCTCTTCACACTGGCTCCACCTGCTCACTGTCAGGTCCACACACAGACATGAGGCCTGCCCGCTCCCTTAATTACATGCAGCTTTGTCCATATAGACTCTTTTAATCTATCAGGACCATGACAGCTCCATTTCCTCACAGCCCACATCCCGACAGCCGCACAGAATTCAAAGCAGGATCAATTTTTCACATCCTCGGGCACAGTAAAGTAGAGCAAGACTTCACGGGTTTATTTTTTATGTCATATTATTTTTAACAATTTGGTTTCTGTTTTTTTTTTTTTTTTTAAGTAGAATTTGACTGGATTTATTTGAAGGGACAGCTATACAGTGAAATGGGGACTAAGAGGGCAGAGACATTCGGAAAACTGGGAATGTGAGGCTGGGACTGGGGAGGCGAAACCATAGACCATGCTTTAAATGTGCATTGCGTAACTTTTCTATTGGAGGGTCTGCCACCTGCTTGTCTCTGCCTGAATATTTCACAGTATGGCATTATGCTTTTCTATCTCCACAAAGGCAAGCTGGCATGTTATGGGTTAGATCTATGGGAGAGGCAAGCCCACCCTCAAGTAAGAATTTTTCAGTGTATTTTTGATAGATAAAAACACACGTAATTGAATATGTATTTGAGATGTTTAATGTCATACTGTGGAACATTCCTGGCAACCCTAACCCAGGCAAAGTGATAACATGCAGTAGTATAAACAAATAAAGTTAACAAATAAAGTTGCGCAATGCAACTTTAAACCAGTAAATCATCGGTGAGTATGTAATTGGAAAATACTTACTTTAGACATTTTTAAGTGTCGTGAGATCAAACTTTTCTGGAGGAGGGCCCACCACCTGTTTGTCTCCACAAGGAAGTTATTGCTTTGCTTGAAATGTTCCAGAGTGTGACATTAAACTTATCTAACTTCATGGAGACAGAAAGGTGGCACGATCAAAGAGGAGGTAGGCCCACTTACAAGGTTTTGGAATAAAAACACCTGTAATTGAATAAAAGTTGGATAGATGTTTAGGCCATACTTTGGAACATCCAGTGTAAAACAATCATTTTTATGGAGACAAGCAGGTGGGAGACACTGCCCTCTTAAGTGTCACAAAAGTTTTCATACACAGAAAAAACACAAAGTCACTGTAAATTCTGTTTACATCTTTCAGTCAGTAGTCAACTGCAGAGCCTTTGCTGCATTTGCTGCATGTTCTGATGAGAAACAGATTGTGTCTTTATCTGCCCTGTCACCATAACCTTCACTTTTAAAATGTAATGTAAAGATATTTGACATTTATCCAAATATTTATCCAATTTTACACTAAACCGCAGCCATAGCGGGACTTCAGGATCGACGACTCCAGATACAGCTCTGCAGACAGGCAGACAGACAAATGGCCTCTCTCTTAGTAGTCACTTCACACGCATGCACAAACCAGCTGTATTCCTTCTTCTCAGTGCGCCTCTCCCTTTGTCAAGACTTTATGAAGTTAAAATAAACTGGTGGGACACAGTGCAGTGAGCTCCAAGGCCAAACATATAAAACAGGCTGAGATGGTGACAAGCAATGTCCCGTGTCCACTGAAATTGGATTCTCCCTGGGCCTGCTCCGCCACAGCCTCATACATCACTATAGTGTCAAATACAATTCAGGCCTGGACACAACAGAGCATCATACACACAGATGGGCCATAGCTAAAAGTAACTATGGTTTCACAGGTCATAGCAGGCTTCTCACATGGGAGATTTTGTCACTACTGTTTCATTGTTCTGTAGTCTCTTCATTAGCCACAATGGAATATGTACTTTAGCTTGACAACTTTCAAATTTTAAAGGTGTACTGTGTAACATTTCTACTGGAGGGTTTGTTACCTAAATGGTAAATGGTCACATTTTATATACCGCTTTTTTCACATTCAAGGTACTTCACACACACATTCGCAGGGTGGGTTAAGGACACAAAGGCAGAATTCATCTATGAGAGCTGGAATTGCACCACCAGCCCTTGTGTCAGTGGATTTGACTGTTTAAACTATGATGTTTGTGTTGAGATTTGAATGACCAACAACTTATCTTCATAGAAATGTTATTGCAGGGGTGTAGGTTTGCATAGGGATGGTGGGGACATGTCACAACCAATATCCGGAGAAGACAAAATAGTCCCTACCAATATTTGCTATTTTATTTTAATAAACAAAAATATAAATTTATTCAGATATATTTCCAAACTCAATAGTCTGCAACAGAGTGATGTCATTAGTGGTGCCAGGAGCCTAAACTGGGGAAGCGGCAGGACAGGGCCAGCACCCGAGGATGGCGGCTTGAACGAGCGTGAGCGCGCACCAAACTTTGAAAAACTTTTCAAAAGGAATTTACCTGGCTTCATCTCCAATTAAACTTGCCTTATAATGAGTCATCACGGAAAAAGAGGAACCATCACCACAAGTGCACCTCCCAAACGGAGCCCTGTGCGCTGTTAGGAGCCGGAATCTATTGACAATATTCCATGTAAAAATGTATGGACATTACCTCACAAATATCTCATCACCAACAAGCAAAGGGAAATTGCTGTTATCGGTAAACATAGAAGGGCAATGGGCACAAACTGTACATGTAACTGAAAAATGAAACCACCTCTCACTTATTTTGGATCTGCCCAGATTCTGTGTGTTTTTGGAAAACAGCAAATTCTTCTATCATAAGGAAGACAAGCAAGTTACAGCACTATGCTACATTACAGGTCAGAACTGTGGAGAATGTCCCCTTTTCACAGAAGGAATCACTCTATTTTTGAGCAACACAAACACCCATAATTAATAAATCCTGGATGCATATGTTGAATGTCATACCATGGAACATTCCAGGGAAAGCAGTAACATCTCCATGGAGAGAATAGTTGCGCAGTGCATAAATAGAATTAGAAACATATTGCAAATTAAGCTTGTAAACATTAACACGATGTCAGGATCAGAGGTGAGTAAAGTAGCCAAAAATTATACTCAAGTATTAGCGTACTTTCAAAATAATATTACTCAAGCAGAAATACAAAGTATTGGTCCATGAAATTAAAGTAAGTAAAAGTGGGAAAACTGCTACTAAAGTAACTGTCGGGACATAACATTATTTATATTTATTATAAGTTACTGTAATTGGAAGGACAAGACATTAAAAAGGACAGACACACACAAAAAAGAAAAACTACATAATTGAAGGAGCTGTGCAAGAAACACAAATGATCAAGTAATTTTAATATTATCAACATAAAGCTTTTAGCACCTGTAGTCTTACTCTCACTGGGAAGAGTAACCAAAACCTACACCTATATCAGTACTGTTACTCTGTTATTTAAAGGGTCCATATTACTCTAGTTTCTGATTTATGTTATAACGTGGTTTTCTCATCAAAAACATACCCTGTTTTTTGTTTTGTTCACGCACATGTTTAACACACAAATCATGCTCTTCTCTCAAATAGAAAACTGTCTGTTCCACCTTGTGATGTCATGTGCTAATACAGAAAGTGCTTCACTGTGTTTTTAAACTCCATGCAATTTCACTGGAATTATTTGGATCATTTCAGTCCTGGAATTTCCAATATCTACGAAAAGATAAAAGGTAGCCATTTATTTGTAAACTACCACTACATGACATCACAAGGGGGAAACATGCGTAAATGAAACAAAACACAACTCCAGGTATGTTTTTGATGAGATAACAACATTATAACATAGCTGAAAGCTCACAAGAGGCAGTTTTATGTTATATTACTCAAGCACTCTGAAAAGTACACTTTCATTAAAAGGTTACTCAAGTAAATGTAACAGAGTAAATGTAACTAAGTTCCACCCACCTCTGGTCTGGGTATTTGCAATAACTTGTGTGGTATTTGGGAACTATTTAAAATCCCAAATGGCGTTTGTGTCTAACAAGCGTCAGCTCAGGTCAACCTTTATAACGATCAAAATGATGCCTCCTAAATGTCACAGCTTTCTTAGCAGAGCCCCAGTCTGAATCATTCATTTATGTGTGTATCTAATGAAACACAACTCTCCATCTGTTTCCACCTGATTTGATCTCTCTTGTGTCCTGTCAGCTCTTTGTCAGCTTTTTCCTGCCCCTATCCCCTGCACTCTCCTTCACACACGCTTTACAATAATGCTAATGTGCACAGTTCCAAATGTCACTCAAAGGGCAATACATTATAACGGAGTCAAGTTCAGGAGGAGGTCAAGTCCCTGCTACAATACAACTAGAATTAATTTAATTTTCCCCATTGATACTTTGCAGTGACATGATGCTGGGGGTGTTCTGCCTTAAACAGGTTTTAATATCATCTGAAAACCCAAGAAAAAATACAAAATGGGTTTAATCAACACATTTTCAGGAGCCTGTGATTAATATAAGCATTCATTTTGACACTCAACCAAAAGGTGGGAGTGACTAGTGACAAATGTTTGGCTCATGCTGGATAACTCGTGATTGTAATGTTATTTGAGAGAGACTTGTTTAACAGCAAAAATCAGATCATTTGTAGTTCCAACTAAGTCTGTTCTTTATGGTCATATTGTGTTAAAATAACTATAAAATAAATAAGTCTATAAAGCCTCAGATAGAGCATCACACCCAGGGAATGTTGATGCCATCAGCTGCAAAGTATCAATACCATCAGAACTGTTAGAGAATATTTTTCTGACTGTCTTTATAATAATTAACCTGCCCTATTTCACACATTGAAGGTCCTATATTTCACATATTTGACTCTTGTGAGCTTCAAGCCATGTTAGAATGTTGTTACCTCCTCAGAAACATTGCTGGAGTTGCGTTGCTGCTCCTTTGCTGAAACAGTTTGTTTCTCTGACCCTAACCTCCCAAGTCACTCGATCCACTGCGTGTAGCGAGCGCAGGATCCCCAAACGCAGGACAGCATTTGGAATCTCAGCCTTTTCATGTACGACCATCTGTCAGTGGAACATTTTACCAACAGAACGGATCACATGTACAAACTATGGCACTTTCTCACGTCTGCCGAAACAGTGGCTCCTTTCAAACCAAACCCGTGCCCATAGTGTGGACTCATGAGTGTCTGGAAAGAGTGTGATGTTCTGGAGTGAATGAATTGATTGATGGGTTTGATAAGTATGATGTTTTTAAGATGCATAGAGAACTGGGTATGAATGATAATACAGAATTGTTTCGATGCTCTGGACATTATAAAGACATTCTCTTTGTATGTTTGATTTTATGAATAATAACATCAACCTGCCCAGGGACTACAGTGGAAATTAGCACTGGCACTATAAACTGGAACAGTGCATCCTCCCTATTAAGGTTAATGTATATTGTGCATTGTCTCATTAAATAAACTAAACTAAACTTTTGTTTAATTCACACATGTTTGAGTAATCCTTTTACTGTGTACATCTCCAAAAACTAGTGGTAGTTTTTACATTAACACATTACCTTTTTCCTTTATTTCAATAGACTTTGGCAATTCCAGGGCTGAAATCATCCAAATAATTCCAGCGAAGATGTGTTGAGTTTAAAAACACAGTGGAGCACTTCTTGTATTACCACATGACATCATAAGGTGGAGTGTTTTGTGTTTGAGAGAAGAATTCAGCCTAAATATGCAGGGTTTGTGTCTTAAACATGTGTGGATAAAACAAAACAGAACTCTGGGTATGTTTTTGATGAGGCAACAACTTTATAATATAGATCAGAAAATAGCATAATATAGGTCCTTTAATTGCAAATAAACCAACAACACATTCTGTTTCTGTCCCAGTAATGCTCCTATAAGAATTATAAATGTACTTTGTTATTTCAGTGAACCATGAAATCAAGTACTACACTTATAAATTCCCATAATGCATTGTTGTAAGAAAGCACATCAGCAGTGGTTGGTGTTAGCTCATTATGGGTGATTAGGAGTTCATATTATAGATGGAAAACGCTTCATCAACGCACATCTCCTGTTCCAGTCTATAACACAGGGAGGGGCAATTAGCACAGGCTAGGAGCTCACAGTCTCACACGTTTTACTCAGATTCACTGTGAGATAGTGCGCTTAAATAAATGACCAGCTCCCGTGTGCACTTCTAATGAGGCTGGAGGCTTCCCACAACTTTAAACCATGCAGCCCAGTAACATCTTGTCCACTGCTCGGTATGCAACAGGGATTTGTACCATTTTAACAAGGCAGACAGTAGCAAAAGGTCCATTTACTGTGAGCTTCTGTCGTTTCAAAGTCATAATATTAAAGGCAATCAAAATGACGCCATCATGTGGAAATGTCACTCATTAATATTTAAAGAATGTGAAACCACGGCAGTGAGCGCTGCAATTTGTAATCCCGAGATGACAATGGAAAATGGACATATAAATGAATTATCACTAATCTAATCCTAACACAGAGCATAAAGACAAAAAGAGGACAGGACTGCAAGGTTAGAACGCACATGATTGTGATTCATGTTAACCACTCTGCCATCAGACTTGTATTAATATTTACCTATCACCACTATTGTTATATTGTTAGGGTTTTTGAAGGATAGAACTGTTTCTCTCTGTTTTGACCACCTTGAACTCATCTGATCTCAGAAGCTAAGTAAGGTCGGGCCCAGTCTTATTACTGTGATGGGAAACTGCTCTCTAAGGCAAACTGTCATTTTGTCCTTGGGCAAGACACTCCACCAAACTTGCCTAGTGTAGTGTGTCTGTGGTGATTCCGGTCTCGACAGAAACATCATTGGTTGAGCGGTCAGATCCACAGACCCACAGGTTGGAGGTGAGATTCTGTCTCTCACAGATAAATACTGTTATGTGATTGTGTCCTTGGGCAAGACACTTAACCCAAGTTGCCACCAGTGTCTGCGCACCCTGTTGTATGAATGTGTGTGTGAAAGGGTGAATGGTTCCTTGATGTAAACACTTTGAGTGCCTTGAAGGTGGACAAGCGCTATATAAAAATGTGACGATTTACCATTCATGGTGGCTGGAGAAGCTGATGGCGCAGTTTGGCAGACTCAGTCCTGTCAGTCTACCCCAGGGCAGCTATGGCTAAAATTCATGTTATTCACATTAAATATAATAGAATAAAGCAAGTAATCATAATTATCATAATTAACATAATAATCATAATTGCTCCTGCTTATGATCAAATAATAATAGTAATATAATAATAATCATAATAGTATTTTTGTAATGGGACTGAACTGTCAAACGTTCAGTAGTGACATTTAAGAGACTGAAGCTATGCATTTTACTATATTACTATATTAACAGTGACAGTGACAAATGAGTCAGATGGAAAAAATCTATGTGATGGAGCTTAGACCTTGGCAGGCTGAGATGTCAGCAATGTGATAAAGAGAGAATGACAGATATACTAAAAAAAAAGAACATCTCCCTTTTGGTAAAGGGAAGAGGGGAGGCTGAGGTAGGTGATGGTTCTACTGCTGTAGGGGAGATGGGCAAGAGAAATGTCCCAGGATGTAGCTGGGGGCAGGATGAAGGGAGAAAAGCTCCCCTCTGACCAACCAACTAGTGAAGGTGTATGGAGTTTAAAAACACAGTGGAGCACTTCCTGCATTACTACATGACATCATAAGGTGGAACAGAGTGTTTTCTGCTTGAGAGAAGAACTCAGCCCAAATATACAGAGTTTGTGTATTAAACATGTGTGAATAAAACAAAACACAACTCTAGGTGTGTTTACGTTATAACATGGATCAGAAAATATATGTAATATTTAAAAGCCTTAAAAGTTATGACTAGCATAATGCTTTCTCAGCTACTTTGTCCCATGACTTAGCAGAGTGCTTCTCAAACAGTGTCCTTCTATATAAACAGTTTTATTAGTGAGGCTGGAGATGATTGCAGGGGCACTAATTTAGGCTCAGTATTGTTTGCAGAGGCCGATTCATGCTTGATGCTTCATTCAGACAGAGCAGTAGGGGCCCTTCTCCCACTGGGCCAGTATATTTGATTTATTTGAATGTATCTCGGGGGTGTCATTATTTCTCTCTTTTTGGCGAGGTGTGCATCTGACAGTCCTGCTGTGAGCCGCTGCAATGGCCTCCATCGCCTGGTATTTAGAGGACTACCTGAGTAAGATAAACAGCACGAGTAAAGTGTGGGCTGGTCCTTCACGCACATCTGTCCAATTATGGGCTGGAGGCTGCCCATCTGTCGCCTGTCAAAACAACACGCATCAGTGCAGACTTCACACACTTACAGACCCCGTGCAGATAAAACACATCCAGAAATTATACAGGAAGTTTAAAGACCAAGGATTTTTTCTGTTATTTAGCATGCAATATGATACATATAGATCATAATCCTACACTTTGTTAATGATAAACTGCAGTAATGATGGTTTAATGGCTTAATAATAAAAACAGGAATTAACATAATGTTCAGAACAAAACACATAAATCCTCATTTTAGTAAGAAGGATATTTGCAATTTACGTGCTTATATTGTGGAAAAATTGGCTATGTGGAATTTCTTAACTTTACATGTGCCTGGAGCTTTCTCTTTTTTTTTTTTTTTTGTAATAATTGCAGGTATACAGAGAAGTGAGCGGAGATACGGGGTATGTGAAAACATTTTTTGTGAGCACTCAAGCCTTGAATGTGGAACTACGTAGAATTACTGACATAAAAGTTCGTACAAGTCAGTTTGTTTCTCCTTTAAGCTTAGTTATGATCAAGGTTATGACTTGCTTACTGGCAGTATGAATAGTAAAAAGGGCTATAATATTTTCCTAAATCATTCTACAATTTTCTCAGTATTCCCATCAGCTTGTTGTCTAATATTATAGCTACACTAGTCTAAAAAAAAGTATTTCCACTGGTATTTTGTGAACTTATCTTGTAATACACCATTGTCATGTAAAAGGTATAGTCCTGCTTTAGATTTACCTGTGACAAATGTTTCAGTACCATATGGGAAAGCTTTATTTCTAAGCTGCGTGGAAAGAGCAGATCATCACTCCTATTGTACATTGTATGAGGTGCACCTTATACAGTTACAGGGAGTCAAATCAATCTTACTTTGCAAATCTGGGTTCATCACTCTTCTGATTCATTTTCAACACCTATATACAGCGACAATACATGGAGCTTATGTGTCACATTGTCGATCATGGGATCCTCTTACAGAGACTAGAGGACTGGGTGGGCATCTCTGGTACTGTACTAAACTGGTTCAAGACCTATCTAGAAGACAGGAAGTATTTTGTTGAAATTGGAAACTGTGTCTGAGATCACATGGCCCTGACCTGTGGGGTGCCTCAGGGGTCAATCCTGGGCCCCCTGTTGTTATGCAGATGACACTCAGATCTACGTCTCTCTGGCAGCAGGAGACTATGGACCAGTGGACTCACTTGGTCACTGCATCCAACAGATCAGTGTGTGGATGCAAAACAACTTTCTCCAGCTAAACTCTGACAAGACTGAAGTCATAGTGTTTGGTCCACAGAAACAAAGGGACAGTGTCAGCAGTCACCTCCAGTCTCTCTCTCTAAAACCTTCAAATCAGACAAGAAATCTAGGGGTAATAATGGACTCAGACTTGAACTTTAACAGCCACATCAAATCAATAACATCTGCAGCCTTTTACCATCTAAAAAACATAGCAAAATCAAAGGTTTACTGTCTAAATCAGACTTGGAGAAACTTATCCATGCGTTTGTCTCCAGTAGGTTAGACTACTGTAATGGTCTGCTCACTGGTCTCTCCAAACCAGCTGTGAGACGCTGCAGAACATCCAGAACGCTGCAGCTCGGGTCCTTACTGGAACTAGGAAGTACGACCACATAAGTCCTGTGCTCAGGTCTCTGCACTGGCTTCCTGTGCCTCAGAGAATAGACTTTAAAGCAGCTCTGCTTGTGTACAAGTCTCTCCATGGCCGAGCACCAAAGTACATCTGTGACATGTTAGTGCCATATGAACCATCTCGCACTCTGAGGAGCTCAGGGACCGGCCTCCTGCTGGTGCCCAGAGTCAGGACTAAACAAGGGGAGTCAGCGTTTCAGGTTCATGCAGCTAAAACCTGGAACAGTCTGAACATGTGAGACAGACTCTTCTGTGACGCTGTTTAAATCCAGGCTCAAAACATTTCTGTTTAACTGTGCATATAACTGAAAGGTTTTCATTCCGCACTCTTCTCTCCAATTTATGTTTCTCTTTTTTCATTTTAATCTTCATGATTATTTATGTTTTGATTTGTTTTTATTATGATTTTAATGTATTTCTTATTCTGTAAAGCACTTTGAATTACTTTGTGTAAATAAACTTGCCTTGCCTTGCCTTATGTGGTGGCACAGTTCACAGCAGTAGTATGGACCACAAAAACATTACTTCACTTATTTCACTTTTTTGTCCCTAAATATTAGGGGTGTAACAATATTCAAGTCTCACAATACGATATCATCACAGTATGAACCTCAAGGTATGATATTTATTGCGATATCATGGGAAAACTCATGATATGGTGCGGAGGCTCAGAATTGGGGATGTAGCAATACCCAAATCTCTCGGTACGATATTTTCACAATATACATCGTATGGTACGATATTTATTGCGATATTTTGTGGAGGCTAACAAAACTGTTAATATGCTTTTTTTTTTCTCTCTCTCTTAAAATGCCTTGACAAGACTTAATCCAAAGAACTAAGACTTAAAAGTGCTTAGAACTGTTATTTCTTCATGTATGTAGTCTAAACTGAAATGGACCAAACTATCATGGTCTATGTAGATCCTGCTGTCTTTTTTTTTTTACCTATTGCTGCACCACAACTCTTAATTTAAGCAAAGAGACTTGTAATTCTATATATTGTAATGGTCCATGGTATTATTGTGAGAATTTTGACAATACAATATCACAATTTTTCAGTTATTGGTTTATAATTCAAGTTACATCTCTACTAAATATGAATATAAAGATATGAAAATTAATAACAGACCAATCCAGTTTCTGCTTTCCATCAAGGTCGCTCCCTCTAGCAATGGCAAATCAGCGGGATGGGGGCATGTACCTTCAACAGTCTTGCTCCTAATTGGCTCTTTGATTTTATGCACGTACTTCCATATATGGTAGAAAATTTGCCACTATAATTGCTAGACTTGCTGAGCTTCATTTGGTTATTAACCAATGTCAACAAAGAGCAAATTTACAGGTTTTTGGTATGTAGGTCTTGAAATGTTCTTTAAATTTGCATTAAAAGTTAGCTCAGGCTTTTCCATTCTTGTTTACCTTCTCCTTTTGTCTTGATGACTCCTTCACAATCTATTTCCAGTTCAATACATTACACATTCTTTCCATTTGGCGGCCATGATGAGTACATTTGAAAACAGTTTTTTCAGTAACCATTGATTGCCTGAGTCCCGCCGCCTTCTGTACAATCCCAATTGCATTTTCCATGTTGTTCATTGTTATTCCAGGCACAAAGAGAAACATAAAGGTTCCACGTATTTTCTACTTTTCACTGTTTACAAAGCCAGACTGTTTTGTTCAAATAATACAATATTCTCTTGTAGCTCACATAAAGCATTCTGTATCTTGGTTGGTCATTGTGGTGTGCCCTGTTTTATGGGGGAAGTGCGCATCACCAAACCTTCACATGACAATGCTGTGCTCAGGGCTCTTTGATTTACAGCCTTCTCCTTCACTCAGTCTTTCTCTGAACGCACTCACTCCGGACAGGCTGCTCATGCATTTGCAGATGAAAGCAGAATTTGGAAAAGTTGCCTGAAGACAGTTTGACTTGGTTCATATTCGAATCAAATATTTATACAGAACTCAAAAAGTATATTAAAGGGATCTTATTGTGTAAAATTGACTTTTATGAGCTTTTACCCACAGTATAACAGTTTTCCTTTGTCTTAAAGGTATTAAACCTTTCTACTGTATCTTCATAGAGACCAAACCAGACCAAGTTTCAGGTCAGATCTGTGGAGATCTGCTCACAGTCAGAACGCCTGCTTTTCTAGGTATTTTTGAGCTTTAAAAGCACATGTAATTGTCATACTGTGGAATTTTCCAGTTACAACAATGACCCTCCACCAGAAAAGTTACAGAATGCGCCTTTAAAGACTGTTAACTGCTTTATGTTTGAATTTCTCACAACAGATAATGTTTATTATAGTGTAAACCTGTCTTGTATAATTTGGGCTCTTACTAAATCCAGACTTTGATTTTCAAGTGAAAAGGTGAGATAAGGAAAACAGTTTTAGTGCAGTGGAAATGGTCAATTAGTGAAAAAGACCAAATAAATGTAACAGAACCAGCATTAGCTATCAAGAGAACAACCTACTGTAAGAAAATCAATATTTAATTTTACCGACAAACATCCACACAGACCTTTCTTTCTGGAAACTTGACTCCTTTGTCCCAGAGTGTGAAAAGTTCTCTCTCATTTTTCAGTTAACCTCTGTGTGAGTGGCCATGATTATCTGCTTTTACATGATTACTACAATGGCTGCTCGTGAGGCTTAATCAGTGAGAAACATCCAATGGGAATGAAACAATTAGCCAGTGTTCAGTCAAGTCTCTGCACTAATTGGTAATCTCACTCATACACAAGATTTCTGTGCTTGTTTTTCCATTTTTCCTACAATTCTATTAAAATAATTTCCTCCATTTATGCCAGATGCCATTCCATGTTATTCTGTTTTATACTTAAAGGTGCCCTGCGTTAGCCTGATTCATCAGACGGTTTCACTTCATGGAAGCCGTCTGACCTCGCAGCATTATAATTCGTTTGCTCGTCGGTAGGCAGGTACTTTTTTTCATTTAACCAATCACTGCTATTTGGTCGTGACGTATTAATGTGCCGTTAACGGGGCTACCTGGTATATTCAACTTTTCCCAAATCTCATTGGAAGAAGGGCAATAACGTCTTTACCCTTGATAAAATTCACCAAACATTCTCTTTGTTCCGGCTTTAAATCTTCAATTTCTGGAATCGTTGCCAACATAGAATGTATGGCTCTTCGCTGATTGACTGGTGCCCTTAACTTGCACTTCCGGGGATTTTGTAAACCGTCTAGACTCTAGTGTATTCTGATTCCTGACCTTGTCACTGGAGAGAAATGAAATTGAGTGGAGGCACTAGATGGCGCCAGCTACTTTTCTGGTAGAGTCCGCCACTTGCTTGCCTTAATGGAGCTGTTTTTGCTTTAACTAATGCTCCACAGTATGTCAATATCTCTTTGGAGACAACTAGGTGCTACCAGGTCAAGCTACAAGTCAGATTTGTAGAGAGGTAAGCCTGCTCACTGTAAGGAATGCATATTTTCAAACAATGAAAAAACCTGTCTTTGAATAAATACTGTGAAAGATCCAAGCAAAGAACTTCTCAGCAAGAATAGTGACATGGTTTACCTTTAAGGGCTCTGTTGGTTTTTCATTTCCTATTGATACTTTGCAGCAGATGTCATCAATATTTCCTGGGGGTGTGATGGTAACTGTAACCACAGATCTGTCTGAAGCTCTTTTACTCAAATTAGACTTAAATCTACGTTTTAATTTAACGTTATTTGACCAATAAGAACTGGCGCAGCCTGAAGTACAAGAGTTGATTTGTGAACTTTTTTAGCTGTTTTTGCCATTTGTATTGTGTCCCCATAGTAACTTCTAAACATTAGAGCACCCCCAGTGTGTTGTCACTGCAGAGTAACAACACTTAACATTCACATAAAAAATAAATTCTGCTTTAAGCCACTGCAATAAATAACATGATGACAGAAAATCAATGCATATTTACACTGGGGGATCTTTAGCTCCAGTGCAAAGACCTTTCACTTCTCTGCTATATCGTTATCACAGGCCCTTATCCCAACAGTGTTCAGCTGATGCGAAGTGATTGGAAAAAAGTGGAATTCATTATTTTTAAGGGTCTACAGACTGGGAAACCTTCAGATCTGGTTCAAAGATTACTTTGATTTGGCCACTCGAAGGGTCAAATGTTTAGCAGCTTATTTCAAACATTGATTTTAGGCACCATCATGAGAACTGCAGTGAATGTGATCGTTTTGTGTGAAATTGTCCAATTTAAACAAAAGCAATGGACTTGAGATTGGATGTTGTAAATAAGACTTTGTCAGTTAAATTGAAGGTTAAATAAATATAAATGAAAAAAGAAAAAGATGTTAGATCACAAATTCATCTAGTGCCGTGGATGGAGTCTGGGGTATGAGGGGAGTGTTAGACTAACCTGTCACATAAAAGCATTCAGAGCAGTGGATAGGCCTGTGGGATGAGCAGCTGCACCTCTACTGTTGATAAAGAAACTAATTTAAATTTAAAGTCTAATAATAAGTGTTAGTAATTGTTATGACAAAACTAATCATGTACCATCATGTTTAATTGGCATGAAAACACCTGAGTAGGGAAGACAGTACAAAGTAAAACATAAGGACTTACAAAGTGATCGTGACATTCATAGAAACTCTCCAGAGGTTAGGCAATAGAACTAGTGTTGTCAATATAAATGGCTCGTTACACCACAATTTCAATACCTCTGTGATAATAAAACACCATTTTATAGACAATAGAAAGCAGTCTTCAATACTAAATCATTGTAGTTTCTTTATGTGGCCTTATGCAGTTCTGACATAAATCAAGATCCATTTCTAAAACTGTTCAGCAAAGGTTAAGTTGCATTTTATTCACTCTATTATTATGTGATTTACTTGTTATTATTATAATTTTTTTTTTGAAAAATCTAGTTTCTAGTTTTGGTATTGATTAGCAACAGGTTTTAGATACTTTGACTTTATTTGGAATGCAACATCAATTGTGCAAGAATTGTCTATCACTTGCTCTGCCATAACTGCCTTTTATTTTATGACTTTCTACATTTGATATACATACAGAAGACATCAAATAAATGAAGTAAGTATATAACTGTACAAATTTCTTTTTTATATTTCATAACAAAATCCTCAAATTGCCCACCTTTTGCTTTGTCAAAAAATATATGGAAGAGATATTGATTTTTTTTTTTCTTTACTAGATAATTCAATATATATGAAGTCAAATACTTGATGTCTTCTTTATGTTTATCAAATGTAGAAAGTAGTAAGGAAAAAGAAACAAAAAATTGGATGAGAGTGTGTCCAAACATTTGATTTAAACAGCAACACTCAAATGTTAGAGTTTTTTCTTTGCTACATAATTCCATACATCTTAAATCATATATTTGATATCTTCTGTATGTATATTAAATGTGGAAAGTAAATATATAGAAAAAAAAATTGAACTTTTGACTGGCACGATATATATAGGTGTTGAATTGTCCTTCTTATTCATGACCATGTTCACATAAATATAAGGCAGGCAGTGTAATAAAACAGAAAAGCCCATATGTTCTGAATGGCAGTAGACATCTGAGGTCTGACCTAAAACATAAGTGGCGATCAGGACTCTCAGTGGGAGATTTACATTACTCTTCATAATGATGTCCCCTCCCACTGTTAAGACCTTCAGGAGATCACATGACCCTCTCACCTGCTGACTCAGCTTGCTACATTTCTTCTGTAACGCCCCTGGTCCGCACCCTGTGCAGCTCGATTCATGGCTTTGTCCTTGTGTTCACTTTAGGTACAACTTTTAGGCACAACTGAAATCGACCACTGCAGCCAAACTTTATGTAGGTCTGCCAGGTTAGACTGTACTCATTTAACCAAACATAGTCAACCAGTCTAGTTTTAATCTTTTTATTTGTATTAATATTACTATTTTTGGTGAAGTATGTCATTTTACTTCCTGGTTGGACACAGGCAGCAGACCGCACATTTAATGGATGAGATAGAGTTACATCAAATTGAACTATTACCTAGCAAATATGTCAACAAGGGCCACAACTAAATAAGACAGCTATTATTAAACAAAAAACACACACCCTTATTTTGTTAAATGAAGCTTAAACTTCCAGTAAAAGACCTTCCTTGTATGTAATTGTCCCTGCTGTGTTGATGGAATTTTCCTTTCATTTTTTTCCCACAAACTTGGCTTAGGTTTGTAAAACTTTGATAAAAATTACCAAAGGTATTATGCAACCAAGTAACAGTTAGAAAAACATGTCATATTAAACTTCCTCATATTTTCCCTTTTTTGTTTTTCTTTTCTTTTTTTTTTTTTGCTTTTTTTCTGGCAACTAAAGTTTTTAATGCCAACTCCAGTCACTCTGTGTTCTTCTGTTTCACTGATTGCTGTCGTTCTTTTTGAACAAACTGAACTACAAAGTGCTTAAAGCTTTTATGAGATTACACCTATCAGACATGGTGCTATTAGGCAAAATGCTAGTCCATTTTAGGCTTGTCTTTCTGAAGTGGGGTGAGAAGTGTTGCTTACTTATGCATTCACACAAACTTATAACGGACAGACTTGTTTATCTCCAAACAGATGGGAAACAGAGGCCACCTGGAGACAGAAAAAACAGGATTATTCAGAGATATATGGAAAACTATGATTGAGCACATCAGAAGTTGGTGAAAATGGGCAAGACAACTGGTGGCTTTATAGGCCAATATTACACTATTACACTATATTACACAGACTACTGAACTAAACTCAAAACTCACTTGAAATCTATTCCTTCATGACATCACAGGGGAACAGAGCCCTTTCGTATCATGGAGATTTGTTTTGTCCCTTCATTTTAAAAAGCAATATCTAAGTGCTTTTACACCATATCAAATATACACAGTGTAAAACAATAAAAACTAAATAAATTCTTAAACTGATAAAATAAGGGCAGAACAAGGAGAAATAAGATGTACTTAAGAAAGGCATATTTTCAATCAAAACCATCCCTGTAATTATATCCTTGAAGTTGTTACATCACGCTAGTATACAAATGCTAATTACATTCTCTAATCCATAACACAGAGCATATTAAAATAGTGCTTTCCCAGCCATTCATCCTCACATGTGCAGCTGCTGTTACACACATGTAAGTCCAATGTAAAGGAGTGTAACACATAAAAGCTATGTCAATGTAATGGTTTTGTGAACTCCATCTTGGCTCAATCGCGCCCAGTTAATATGTGGTGTTTTCTCTGAGCCAACATCTACCTAATCCTAATCCCCAGTTCGATTTATGGCAGTTTATAGGGCCCCATAGAAGTGTACAGGACATAAAGCAGGCTGGCAAAGGAAATAAAGACTTAGACAAACTTTATTGATTCACAAAGGGGAATTATTTGGACACAGTGGCTCACACATTACAATATAATATAATAGCAAAGAGCAAAAATATAAATGTCATAATAAATTCAATGTAAGTAGGAAAAATAGCAAGAGACTGGTGTCACACAAAGCAGAATTATATACATGAATATGTACAAGTCAAAATAAAATATAGAAAGATAGTAATACAAATATATCTATATGTTCTTTGTTAATTAGGGGCAGTAAAAAAAAGGGGTGGGGTTAAATAAGTATTTACTTCCTCTTTTTCAGACACAAGTAAAATCTGCCTGACATTTATTTTTGTTTATTATTATAGAAAATAAATATTTACTTTTTGTATTATGTCTATGTATTTAAATTTTCTATGCATGTTCTATGCATTACTGTCCGAATAAATATTAATTCATTCATATCTCACCTATATACAAGAGGTCATATGTAGAAACAGCGCAAAGATGAAAAAATGATTTAGAGGACATGGGGTTATCTATTACATAAGGGTGAGTTGTTGTACAGTTGTATGGAGTATGATAATATAATTCTGTATCTCTCACTGTTTGAGCAGGGCGGTATGAGCCTGTTGGAGAATGAGCTCCGCTCTAGGAAATAACTGACTTTGTTTACCTAATCTTGCATATAAAGAGGAAATTCAATCAGGGCTCTCCTTTCTTTTATCATTCTCTTCTGAAAGAATAAGTTACGATTAGTCTACCCAAAATTCGTTTTCGGGAAATCAATGCTAACCAAGCACTGTGTTTAACTTAGTGTTTTCTGCCTGTTTCCCTTTTGATAGAAGTTGCTGTTGTTGATGTGATTTATTGTTAAAGGTGCATTGTGTAACTTTTCTGGTGGAGGGTCCATCAAATACTTTTCTCCATGGAGTGAATATTGCTGTGTCCAGAATGTTTCACAATGTGGCATTAAACCTTTCTATCTTCATGGAGACCAAACCAGACCAGATTACAGGTCAGCTCTGTGGAGAGGCGACCCAGCTCACAGTCAAAATGTACAGAATGTTTTTGGGTTTTTTTTTTCTAGATATTTTAGAGCTTTAAAACCACTTGTAATTGAATAAATATAATGTAGAGCTGTTTAATGTCATACTGTGGAACATTCCAGGCAGAGAAATTACATATTCATAGAAACAAGCAGGTGACCAAACCAAAAAGTTACACAGTGCAGCTTTAAATAAATAAAAAGTTCCAGTCTTTTCACCAAGCATAGGTTTTTTTCCCACTGCTCAACCCCATCAACAACATTGACAATCCTTCAGACAATCCTTCCTGCTGAAGTCTTTGCTCTGAGGTGACAACGTGAAGAAGAGACATGAATCATTTTGTTTTTCCAGTCACAAAATTAAATGCGGCTTTACCTGACACCCTCCCAGGCAGGATTATTGTTGTTTTGGTTTTTTTGAGTGAGTGAGAAAAATGTCTAAACTGTGATGGAAAGAGATACAAGAATAGTATTATGGCAACAATTGAATCAATGAATACAGAGATATAATGATAAGGTAGTCTTGTCATCCTCACACTGTGTTGTAATATGTTAATTTACTACTAGAATATATATACAATCTCAAATATTTGACAGATAAACTCAAAGAAAACTGATCTTAACATATAGCCAGTGGTGAATGAAGTACTTAGTCTTGTTACTTAAGTACATATAAACAAAGTTGGTAAAGTAAAAGTATCACATGAAAAAATCTACTTAAGTTAAAAAAAGTACCTGTTCAAAAATGTACTTAAAGAGTAAAAAGTAAAAGTAGAGGTTTTAAGAACAATTCATGGATGAAATGTAGTTATTTAAAAAAAAAATAAAAAAATATTTAAAACGTGATTCAATTGATTTCCAAATTTTTTCTAGCCATTTTTGTCTCAGTCATTGAATCAGGTCTCAAACCATAAAGAAAATTACTTCATTACTTTTCAGTCAGAGACACATGCCTAAAATATGTATTTAAGTATTGTACTTTTACTTTAAGTTCCACCACCAGGTATAGCTCTATACAATATGTAATATATTGTCTTGTGAACAAATGTTTCTAAAAACTACTATATCCTGGTTTCTTGCAATCAACCCCCAAAACTTAAATGAAAACGCACACACCTCCACTTAAGTTAAAATCAATGAGGCCAAACCAGACTCACTGTTTCCACTGAAGCCTTGAGCCTCCCCTGCTGTTTGAGTGGCTTTGAACAGAGCAAAGACTGTTGATAATAAAGTACATTAAGGAACTAGTTGAATCATCAAAACCACATTATTTGCTACAGTGAGGTCAGCTATATTGCCTTTCATGGGGTAAGTATTTTCAGCTTGTATTTACAGTATGTCCTCATCCAACCTGTACCCCATTAGTGTGTTTGGTGTAGATAACAAATCCCTGCTGACACTGCTGATATCAGTGTTGCTTTACAGATCTGCATTACATTGCAAGAATATAACAGGCTGTTTGCCTGGCCAGCCCGAACTACAAGCTTTGTCAAAACTTTACAAAGACAAGTGGATCTGAATCTCAGGTAAAAGAACATGTATATTCTGTTCTGAATGTTATACAAGAACTTTAGAGAAGATGGGTTTGCATTTGAGAGACGTGCTATAAATTAGTGGCTGTGATTGAATCATTTCAAGTTTAGACAAAGGTTTGATTCCAGGCCCTTCTGGATTTAACAGAATGTAGAAGGGACTGGCTGGTCAAGCAGGCAAAGTATCAAGGTGAAAACATCTGGTAATGAAATTGGGTGACTAAAATTTAAATGTAGTTATTATCTTTTCTTATGCAGTGATTCATTAGATTTTGCAACTTTTAGATCAGATGCCCTCCCTATACCCTCTGCAGCATTCTGAGCATTCAGGCTAGGTCAAAGGTAACACTGACTGTCATTCAGAAATCTCATGTCACTGAAATGGCCTAACTTTGCACCTCAAACTCTGCTTCCTGTGATACTTGTGTGGAGCTGCCTTCAATAGCTCCACTTTTCATGGAGGTGACAGGCTCATAATAACATGGCTGTGTGGATAATAGCTCCCACCCACTCTGGCTTTAAAATGTATTTCTCTTTGACTATAGAACAAAGCCCCCTCCTTACATTATGGCATAATACATCCAACAAAGCCAGTGATTTAGGACTAATGAATAATGCCATTGGAAAGTGGCTTGTGGAGAGCCTTCTTAAGCTACAAAAGCTGTCATGATGGTCTTGGATTTTCAGTGTTTTGGGAGGGGCTAGTAAATGATCTAATGAGTATATAAATGATGCACAAATATTTTTTTTGCCTTCTTTTTTCAGTCATGCAGTCAGGCTGTATAGTATCTGTAGAGTTGATCTTTTATACAGAGGGACATCAGTCTGGTTTCCATGCTCTCTGTCATGTCTCAAGCCAGAACCAAACATGATCATGCAATCAGATTTTTAGTTTTGTTTTCAGTGACGCAAAACAAAAGAGCTCATTGATCACCTATCATTTACAAGCTAAATCAAATTTGTCTTACCTCAGAGTAAGAGACCCATTACATTCACTGGGTCTTATGTACAGACCTCTGTCTACCTCTGTCTGCTATGGCAGACTTCACTTGTTCTTGCTGGGCTTGTCACTTAGAGGCTGAATGCATGTGTGCATGTGTTATATGCGTGGAACATGATTGTTCCTTATTGGCTAATCCACCTGTTACTCACAGAATCAGGAAGATTTACCAGTGACTCACATCTGACAAGTAAAGTACTGGACAAGTGTATTCTGGACCACAGGCAAAATTCAAAGCCACAAACATATTTTTACATTATTATAAATTATACAAAATGATGTCTGGGTACTGCTCCAAAGTTACACATTTCGAATACATATCTTATGAGATAAGAGACGGGGCCAATAAAGTCTATTTTGTTGTGGCAGCAGATTTGTAAATACAAACACCTTTTCATTGTAGTTTAACTAAACAGACCACTACCTTTGTGAAATTACATGCATATATTTTTGACAACCAAACCCTCAGCACAGCCCTGTTAGGGAAGGCCTGTTGTTTACACGGCTGAGAACAGACGATCAGTGTGCCAATGAGATGGGGCAAGGGATCGCTCAGAGGTCCCAGAGGCGTGAAGACACTCCCCTCACTCTGCACACTGCAGTCTACTTCACTTTGCACTCTGCTTCACTTTGCACACTGCACACTGCACTCTGACTCACTATGCACACTCTGAACTCTGAATTTCCACCATCCCGAAATGTGTCCCCAACACCACCACCCCGGCACCAAACTTGCACCACTACCCTACGCCACTGCTGAGCACTGCTGAGCAACTGTGCTGCCAGGTCAAATCTGTGCCACCATGGTATCACTGCAGCAGAGGCTCTGTTTACAGTGTTTTCTCTTAGTGCATGTAGCTGCAGTTATGTTATTTATGTTGGAAAATATTGCATTCCAACCCATATAGGAATTATTATTGGTTTGGTATGCTGATTGTTGTGCTTAATGTAGGATGGGGTTCACTGGAACTCAAATTTTCAATATTGTACCACCACTAAAGCCCATTTAGTGGCTCACATTGTCATTAGTAATCCAGTCTTCTTTGTTCGCTCATTTTATTCTTGGCTAAGAAGCCAACAACAAAACAAATAGATGAGATTTTAATGCCTCCCCTTTGGAGAAAAATAATAATAATAATTTGCAGACCATCCTTTCACTCAGAAGTCTTTTCCCACCATCTTCAGATCTCTGACCTGGACCTCCACATAGCAGGATCAGACCTTCAGATACACTGAGCAACAGCACCTTGAAAGCCTGTACACTGCCTGAATCCTAACTACAGTTATTGAAAGGCTGGTGAGGCAAGTCAAGGAGGATTACTGACAAACGTGGCAACAATGGGCTAAGATCGAACGCAATTATGCAACCATTGATCCTTTTTTGGAGTGGTGAAAAACTTTGACCCTTTGAACCTTCAGGTTAGACTATATCATGTTCTCTATATATTCTTTCTAGATATTTTCCAGCAATAAACAAGTGAGTGGGAGGGTAATGTATGTCACAGTTGACTTTAGTTGTATATAGTGAGGGTTTCTTCACACCATAACATTACAGAAAGAGCCACGTATTGACCAAGACACTGTTACCGCAGTTACCTGAGACAGAGCCATGTTCATAGGAGAAATGCACTGTTGAATGATTTATTTTAAACATTGCACAAGTCTGTGGTCCATTAAAGGCAAATCAGGCCTTGATGAAGACTAAGTAGTCTTCATCAAGGCCTGATGCCATCCTTTTTTCTATTTTATTATCATTGTTTGTTTGCAGAAAAATGTTATTATACTATCTGTTATTGTGGCTGAATAAATATTATATTGCCATCACTAGAGCTATATTGTATGGGTGATCATTTGAACAAAAGAAATATGTATTGTACATATACATTTTTCTTCTATGTAGGCCGAATGACAATGACCAAATGAAGAAAGTACTAGAAAATTATAATTATCAATGATGTGAAGATGATGTGGACACATTTATTGTCTTTTTTCCCTCTCATATATATTCAGATTTTCTTTATATTTGATAGTGTAATTAGGGGTGTCAAATTATCGCGTTAATTGCGATTAATTAATTACAATCATATTTAGCGCGTTATGTTTTTTAATCGCGTTAATCTCATTTTTAATCTCTAACTTTACTGTTTCTGTATGAGAGTTGCTTTATTATAAAACCTGTTTTATAATACACACACACACACACACACACAAACACATTTATACATTTTTTTATTTCGGTAATTCCACTCATTGCCGGAAACCCACACAAAACGCGCGCAGAAAGAGCGATATAACGTTATGGTAACGTTGGCGGCGTCAGTCGCTCACTGGACGAGGTCGAAGAGCCAGTAGAACAGAGTCAGCAGTGCACAGGTAAAAACGCATTCGTGTCTTGTAAATTATTCTCCCGACGTGAAATATAAAAGAAAATAACAAATATAAAATCGCCTGAAAACAACCTGCATAGGCTCATGATGTCTGCACTACTGTCCTATAGTGACCTGCCACATGAGGGGACACACACACAAACACACAAACACACACAAACACACACAAACACACACCTTCATCATCGTCATTAACCTGAGAACGCGCGGACCACGTTTCCTTCCGTAGACACTGCGCGGACACCGACGTGCTCCCGTGCGCCGCGTGACCGTGTTTTCTCGCGTACGTAAACCGCGCTTCGTCCTGTGCGCCTCTAAACCTGAACTAACACCAAGACTAAAACCAGGACTAACCCAGTCCAGGACTAAACCAGAACTAAACCAGGTCTAAACCAGGACTAAACCAGAACTAAAACCAGGTCTAAACCAGGACTAAACCAGGACTAAACCAGAACTAAAACCAGAACTAAAACTAGGTCTAAACCAGGACTAAACCAGGACTAAACCAGAACTAAAACCAGAACTAACACCAGGACTAAAACCATAACTAAAACCAGGACTAAACCAGGACTAAACCAGAACTAAAACCAGAACTAAAACCAGAACTAACACCAGAACTAAAACCAGAACTAAAACCAGGTCTAAACCAGGACTAAACCAGAACTAACACCAGGACTAAAATCAGGATTAATCCATTCCAGGACTAAACTAGGACTAAACTAGGACTAAAGCAGGTCTAAACCAGGTCTAAATCAGGACTAAAACCAGTGATTTCATATATAAAGCATTTCTCTATCAATAATATTTTTAATATGGTTAAGGAAAGACTGGACTTTTTATTGTCTTTAAGTAGATTATTATGTCTTTAAGTAGAGTATTATGTTCAGATTTACTCATCTTTGCTACTTTACAGCAAACAGTTTCTTATTCATGGAGACTTGGGCTCAACAGCCAATTTGAAGAGATTTGTTAAACAATAAATGACTTTAAAAAGTCACTTTTTTAAATCTATATCAGTCTTTTGATCTGCCACAATAATGTAATAATGAAATTAAATGAAAATACCTCAAATTGAAGGCTTTTCTCAGCAATTTTTAGGTGAGATTAAAATGAGATTAATTAGATTAATTAATTACAGATCATAATTAATTAATCTCTAATTTTTTTTTAATCGCATGACAGCACTAAGTGTAATAAAATGTGAATTTCCTAAAATTAAATGACCTTCGTAATTATTGAGATTTAAAAAAATCTTATTTGTATCTGACCATGTAAAGTGATGTGACAGCAGACAGACACCAAAGCAGAGCGGCTCCCTTTTGGTGTCACTTTGAATAACGCTGAAAATAAATGTCACCGCACAAAGGACAGAGTACAGATTTTTGCAAAACATGAAATGAATTGGCAGACAAAATGTTAATGTCAGAAAGGTAACTCCGTGTCCCCTTTGTTCAGTCCTGAGATCCTGTTAAAAGACACGCTGCTGGGACATGTCAGCACCAAGGGAGAGTCAGACTAATGCAGCCAACAGAGTAGAGCAGTCCAACCATGCACTGTCTCCATTCTATAAAGAACATACTTGAAAGGTATGTGTAACTTTTCCAGTAGGGGATCTGTTTCCATTGACATATTTTTGCTTTTTTAAGGTTTCACATAATGGCATTAAATTCACCCGTGTATTTATTTAATTACATGTGTTCTACTGCTCAAAAATCCTGCAAAAAAACATGCATTCAGTGCCTGAGTGAGCCTCTCCACAGATCTGAGCTGTAACTTGGCATTAAGAGCTTGTCTTCATGGACAGAAATAGATTTAATGCCATACACTGGAACATCCTAAACAAAGCAATAACATCTCCATGAAGACAAGCAGGGCCCTCCACCAGAAAGTTACACAGTGTGCCTTTACAGAAAAAGGCTGAATGGGTACCGGCAATTCATTTTTTTAATTACTTTTTGCTATGATTTTATTGTATTTTAAAGTGTTACTGACTTAAAATTTA
The DNA here is from genome assembly GCF_026225935.1 of Boleophthalmus pectinirostris. Taxonomy (NCBI): domain Eukaryota; kingdom Metazoa; phylum Chordata; class Actinopteri; order Gobiiformes; family Gobiidae; genus Boleophthalmus; species Boleophthalmus pectinirostris. Next base: position 23,095,928 of record NW_026571404.1, read on the forward strand.
TTTTAATTTATGGATATTTAGTAATATTATAAGTAGCACATATAAACAACACTAAATAACAAAAACATAGACTGTCGAAGGACAGAATATAATATTATTCAACTTTATGGTAGAGAAACAGACCACACTGCACACTGCAGCTGCACTAAAACACAACAAGGCCAAGGAATCATTCTTTTTCCATAAACATATTCAATATGTACAGTAGCAGGTTTACAGAAAACTTTCATCAGAGCTTTTCAATGTAAACCTGCTGCTAAGTGTGAGTTAGCTGCACTACAGGCTCTAAAGGCGAAATCTGTGTGTGATTATTGCCAGGCACATTATAATGTCTTGGCAGTGACAGGTCTACAATCACCTTTAAAGAAATGCAGGAGCTGGAACAAAATGTCTGCAGGAGAATAGTATGTGGATGAGGGGTTTGACAGAGTAAGTATAGCTCTGTGGAGTGAGCCCAGTGCAGCCAGAGGTGTGTGAAATCATGGTATTTGATGGTAAGGGCTGTGAAGTGAGATTAGTCTGTTCTTATCACAATGTACAAGACAGACGAGGTTCTGAAGAGGCCATAAGCCATCTGTACACCAGATAACATACACAGCAAATTCGAGAGTGTTAATTCAACTCGTATATTGTTAATTTTTACTGTTACTTTTACCATGTCATTTGGGGTCCATAATAAAATGCGAAAAAGAAACTACACATTCTAGTGTAGAAGGCTCAACACTGGTAAAGTGATATAACCACACTTAATTTTTTTTACACTAGTGTATAGTGAAAAACTAATAACTCTATATTGCTGCTTTAACACTTTATGAAGTAGAAATAGTGTAGTGTGTTCTTCATGTTACACTATTCAATAATAACTCTTTCTTCACTAAATACAATGTAAATGCTGTGGTCTTTCTAGAAAAAATTAAAAACATACATGCACCTCACAACCTAATATGTGTAGCATTCTCAGTTGAGTTCTAAACATGATCACGCTGAGACGTCTCTCAGTGGGCACACTCACAAATATCAGGAGAATCCATCTTGCTTGCTGTGCAAGGTTACTCACAATTCCCCTACCGAGATAGTCTGTCCTTACTATTCGAATGCACAAGGATCTGGAGACAGACTATAGTGCACATCCATTTTTTATTTCAGTTTTTGGGCATTACCATCACAGTCGCTTATTTGTGGCAGACATGTGTCATATGCTGAGGAAATTTCTTTCTTGAATATCCTTGTAAAAGTTTCTTCACCTCTGACTGATTATTCATGCCCGTCAGAAATTTTGTAAACAGGATATGGCTTCATATGTCTTTTAAAGTGTACACACTGGTGTCCATAGATTTTAATTTGATAAAAATATTCCCTTGAATTCATATCTAATTTATCTTTTGAAATTTGAATGGCTATGTATCCGCAAAATGGGTCAAGATATTAACAGACAAATTTCCTCTGACTGAAAACCCATGTAAAACAACGTACAGATTTAATCAAATACACACCTTAAAATCAATCTTCGGTGCGTTCCTGCTTTGTCCACTGCACCATTTCACAGCTTGTTGTTATTTCTGCAGTAACAGATACAAATCAATACTTCTCAAATCCTTCGTTTTTCTGTGTGCTGAATTACTGCTACATTTTAAGCCTCGTCCATTGAGACCACACTGAAAAATTGCATTCTTGGGATTCTGCTTCTTTTTCGGGACAGTGTGCTTTGTGAACAATAAAAAATAGCTGTTTTGAAAGCAGATGTTGATAGCTATATGAAATATTCTCCACTGTAAAGCCCGGTGGCCATTTCCTGTTGGACTTAAGCCAGGCCTCACAGAGCAGTTCTTAAGGAGACTGCAGGATTGTGCTGCATGAGTCACTCTGGATGAAGAGGGGAAGAAAATATCAGCATCTAATATTGATTTGTTTCAGTCATGACCAGATCAAAAATATCACCCAAATACAGATTGTGTTATTGCAAAGTTTAATTCAGTCTTTGCATCTTTCTGTCAGTGAGTTTATGGATGTTTCTACCAAAGTATTAAAACATCAAACTTCAATCTAATGAGACATGTTTCAGATAGTCACAATAAAATGGAAACAACTTGTGAAGTAAATTCTCACATCTTTATAGGTCCTACGAATATTACTGGGTTGATATTACACAATTGTCTCTTCTAAACTTTAAGCCTTATTAGAATGTTGTTTCATTATCAAAAACATACCCGGAAATGCTCTGTTCCACCTTGTGATGTCAAATGGTTTTCAGGTTAACAGCTTCTTTTTACCTTTTGTTCAGTAGAGATTAGCAGTTCCAGGGTTGAAATGATCCAAATGATTCTAGTGAAGGAGTGTGGAGTTTAAAAACACAGCTGAGCACTTACAGTATTACCACATGACATCACAAGGTGGAACACAGTGTTTTCCCTTTGAGAGAAGAATTCAGCCTAAATATGCAGGATTTGTGTGCTAAACATGTGTGAATGAAACAAAACACAACTCCAGGTCTGTTTGTGATGAGGAAACAACATTATAGCAGATCAGAAAATAGTGTCATATGGACCCTTCAAACTTTTGTGTTTCTCGATTTCCTAGACTTGTCTTACAACATTAATATGGCTCCACATGCTCTTGTTCAACATATTCTTGACCTCTGCTAACAATTTTTACAGAACTAAATGTTTAATGTTTGTGCATAATTCAGTGAGTGTTTTAAGTGCAGTAAGTCATTTCAATTAATAATACTGAATCTAGTCTAGTCTGCTTCCCAAGACCTAGACTGGAGCATCATCATACAGTAGTTGTGAGTTGATTTGTGATACATATTAAAGGGCCCATATTATTGTTATTTTCTGATCATTTTATAATGTTGTTTCTTATAATTCTAATAATTTCTAATAATAATAAAGGGTTATAAAGGGTTACTCAAACATGTGTGAATGAAACAAAACACAACTCCAGGTATGTTTTTGATGTGATAACAATGGCATGGCTTAAAGAAAATAATATAGGACCTTTATTGAATCAGAATGATAATATACGGTCTTTTTTAAAATTAAGATCCATAGACAGAAAAATCAAAAAATCTATATTTTGCAAAATTTTTACATATTTACAGTTTTTTACTGTGACAAGGATTGAATTTTCATTGTTAGAAGTGATATTATTGACAACTATTTTGATTGTCTTAGACCTTTCTAACATTCATAGACAGCAAAACCCTGCATCTTTTATTCTTCAAAGATTTGTATCCATATTTATATGAATTTCCCAAAATATACCAAAGCCATGATGTTGCCATGTTCACACACAGCTTGTCAGTGTCTTAGATCAGAGCAGTCAGATCAGCAGGCTTCAAAAACACACCATAACAAGCCAGTGGGAAATGTTCCTTCAAAGTACATGATTGCTGAAAGAAAATTATAAGAGAGATGCAAGATGACAGCTCAGTGAATTGAACTAAATTAATATGTGTGTAATTTAGATCAATTGTAATCTTCTCTATGGACTTTAAACACACTTACTGCATGTGTTATGGCGTCATTATCTCTTCATGCATTTTGGTCATGTTTTTCAGTTCTATTCTTTCTTATTGTGGTTATTTCTGACTGGTGCTTTGCTCACAGTGGGGGCCTTATGTGTTTCTCTTCATGTCTCATTAGGCCCTCATCGTTTAGGCTGCCACACATTCACTTTTTCTGTATTGCCCTGGTTCTCCACCGCTTCGTTTGTCATCAATAGCATAGCAACTTGAGGGTCTGTCAAATTTTCTTCATGGAGATTTTTTTGCATTGTTTGGAACATTCACAGTATACATTTTTATCATGGAGACCAAATCAGTCAGAGGTCAGATATGTGGAGAGGCAATCCGCTTTTCTAGGTGTTTTTGAGCTATAAAACCAGCTGGAATTTAATACATTTAAGGTCAAGCTGCTAATGTCACAGTGTGGAACATTCTATGAAGAAGAGTTGCATATCCACAAAAACTAGCAGGGGGTGAACCACTGAGCATTTACCATTTTATTTATTTCAAAATTAGTTTTCAAACCTTTTTGCCTTTTGACTCCTCCTTTTAAAGCTAATTTTGCTTAAGCAGAATAACTAACAAGATGTGTGTTTTAGCTGTAGAACTGTGTGCTTCTGAAGGGCAAATCCCAAAAGTAAAAAACACAAAAGATGGTAGAATTAATTTCTCTAAGGCATTCACTGAAGTGCTGGCACAAGTTGGAACTGAGGCAGATAAAAAGTCACTTTGGTGGTTTCAAATTATGAAAATGGCTACATACAATTTTCTGTTCAGGCCGATATAATAACAGCAACAGAACCATTTCATTGTCAAAAAGATTGTATGTCTATATTTTTCTGCTAAGTCATGTGATGATGCTGTCCAGTGGTGTACAGGACCATTATTTAGGCCTGATTTTTTACAGGATTGTTATTTTTAATGGGTTTTAATGGGTCTTTAAATTGTAGATTATATTAAAAGTGCTATATTCCACAGATGACACGTATTGAATGAAATTGCAGATATTTTTTATTATAATAAATAAACCTTGATACACATTGTAAACCTGCATTGTATGAAATCTTTTGTCACTTTTTTCTACCCATCTCGTTACATGAATTAAGGCATAACTATCGTTGCATCTCTAACCTGTGTTTCTGTGTTAAACCCAACATTATGCAAAGCTGTACTCAAATACAACAGCTGAGCAGGAGGTCGGTGATGAAGACTGCCATTTCTCAATAAGCCAAACAAATGGTCCACTCCCTTAAGCAAACGTTCGGGATTCAGTTCAAATGACTGTCTTCTGCCACAGGAGCTCAATAACATGACTGACAGCTCACCAACGGCAGACAATTTCAGAACAGAAAAATTAGTGTAGAACATCAGTAAAAAAAAATTAATTTCAGAATACTCTATTTCTTTCCCTTTATTGTATATAAATATTATAACTTTTTAAAACTGCCTTGCACAACTTTCCTGGGGGAGCTTTCTCCATGGAAACAAGCAAAGTTACAGGTCAGACCCATGATCCTGGTGTTATTATTTCTCTATTTTGTCCCTAAATCCAGATTTGAACATTAATAACAGACAAACTGGGAGCCATTTTCCCAAAGATCACTCCCACAGCTTTAGCAGCAGGTTTGATTGCCAGCGTTTAGCCCCAAGCTAAACCAGTCGTTGGGGCAAGTTTTACAAGTACTAAGTTTCTTTTCCATACAAGATAGACAAGCTTAATGCCATAGTGTGGAACATTTCAGGTAAAGCAATAAACTCTTCATAGTGAATGACAAGCATTTGACAAACCTCTTTCAGAGAAGGTTACCTAGTACATCTTTAAATTTGAATGTCTTTTTCCCTTTAGGTGGTACTTTGCTGTCATCTCCATGTCTGGTGTATTCGCAGTCACTTTCTCTGTCATTTTCACCGATGTGGCCAACATCACACAGGCACATGAGCGAAGCACATCATATGGGCTGGTGAGTCAAACTTTTCAAATGTCATGATTTGTGAAATATCTACATTTGTTACTTAGGTTTTATTAATCTGTTCAGGATTCTCGGTTAGCAGTTTGTGTGCAGAATAAGACTTAGTTTAGTATTTAGTTGTTTATGGATTGTTCAGTTGTTTGTTTTATTTAATTTGAAGAGGCCATCATTGTATACTGCCCGTTGCTGTGGAGTTAGTTTAGGTGCACAGACGTTGTCCTGAGGAAAATAGTTGTCGATCCAAAACTCAGCATCTGTCATGAAGAAGAGTCTTCCCTGTCCTGCTAAAAATGTATTTCTAAATGTGACTAATAATGTCTTAACTTATTATCATGATGTCAAATATTACCTTAATGCTGGTCAGGTAGGGCTACCATACCAAAACTACTTATTTCATTGTATGTGACTGATGTGCCAGGCTGAACAGTGTAAAACAGAGGTCTCAAACTCAATTGAAGCAGGGGTCATCATCTTCTTATCTGCATTTTACTTCTGCTTTGCTTTTGGTAATATAACAAGTTATGTATGATCTGAGTCATTCTTCAACCAGGTTCATTTCAGGTTTACTGAAATGAAGCATCCTTGCATCAGCCTATTGCCTGAGAAAATCAGTTTAAGCAGCCCGGCGGTGAATACAACTGTATCTTCATTTTCTCAGCTCCACACTCTCTCCTGTAAACTGCAGCAGCTTGGACTTGAGTGACAGTGAACTCTGCTGCAGTATGTTTACCCCAAGTTACATTATCCTTCTCCTTCCTCCCACACGCAGACACACACACACATACTGAAAAACTCACTCTCTCCCGGAGCTGCCATTACGGTGCTATTATTGTAGACAAGTTATGAGAAATGCACTGATTCTGGCGTGTCTCCTGTCGCCGCACAGCTGGGCAGCCCTCCTTCAGCTCTGCTTTGATTACAGCTCTCAGTGAAGAGGAAAACACAGACACATACAGTAAGAAGGTGTTCTGGGAATGTCTCAAGTACATAATGAGAGCAAAGAGGGCCCTGGTAGAATATTTTATGCAAATAAGCATGACCTCAAATTTATAATCAAGAATCAGGAATTTTTTGCTTGATCAAAAAGCAAATAAATGAATAAACTAGTTCTCTAGGCTACACACTGTGCTTTTTGAAATGGGGTTTTGGAGAGGATTGCCATTGTGTTTGTTTACAGTAGCCAGAACCAATCAGAAGCTCCTGTTCTGAAGATTATACTTTTTAGCCCAAAAAGACAAAACTAAAAGCATGTTTGTTTGTTCTGTTTTGGTTACTTTGTTGCTTTGTGTTCACTGCAATTAATACACATTCATAAACACATATACATGCATACTAACTGCGAGCGGGCTTGCATCTCCACAAACATGTCTCATGGCCTGGAGAAGGGACTCTTCCTGCTTGTTTCTTATAATCTTACATGGTACCTAAGATACCTGCACGATGGTTACAAGTTTAAAAGTACAGCACAAATCTAATAAAATAGCAAAAAATACACCATACAATCTAATAAAATAACAAAAAATACACCATACAATACACCATACAATACACTGCTATCAAGTTGGATTAGATTTTTGTACAGGCACAGTTTGGCATCCTATGCGTGTGTGTGTTGGGGTCCTCATTTCAACACCAACATGTCGGCGTCCGTACGAGTGTGCTGTGCCCTCCGCATTACACTTGGAGGTGAGTTATTTTATCGTTTATTCCTGGCGTTTTCGATCGTGAGCAGATTTATTCCGTTTCTATCACTATACGACATCCCTCGTTTAAAATGATAATGAGTGAATGAGCGATATTTACTGCCGTAGCACTCCCTCTTACTCCTGCTTAGGACGCTAACACCGTCCACATTTGCAGACGTGCTGTGCCGTGTGATGTTTTGTGGTGATTATTCGCTTACCAGATGTTAATTTGTTTGTGTGATTGTTTCAGGAGCACTGCCCCTTCGTCCGCTCGCAGGGGCACTTATCCAGAGCGCCCCACGGTCCAGCCGAGCATCGGGGTTGTGTCTGCAGAGACTCCCTGCGCTGCTGAGCCCGGCCCCGACATGGCAACAGAGTCGACACGGCAGCTTTTTCAACAAGTGTACGTCTTATTCATTCTATTTTGTATTATATTTGTCAAACTGAACGCGTTATTCTGACCAACCACAACTAAGTTGAATTAAAGGGGTGGACAGTGTCTAATATGAAATATAGTGAAAATACTATGGCTGTCCTAACTAGAAAAGCTTTAAAGGACAGGATTAGCCCATTGTGGCACAGCAGCTGTAAATCTTTATTTATCCACATCTTATTTTCTAACATTTGTAATACCTTTTGCTATTTTGGTGTCTGTGGTCTGGGTCTTGGGTCTTGACGTGTTTATTTTGTGATGTTCTTGGGGGATTCATGTGATCTCTCATTTCTCCTCTACTCTCTACAAGTACAAGTACTTAAGTAATAGCTCACTTAATTTTTGCACAGCTTTTTTACAAGCATAAAACACCAACACCCTGAAATTGCCCATAATTCTGTTGCCTTGATAACAGAGAGTTTCACTATAAGCACTTTGGTCACCTTGAGTGTTGTAAAGGGCACTATAAATACAGACTGATTGATCGATTGATTGATAAGACTACTAACTGACACTATCTGCTTAATCCTGCAGTGACAGCAGACGAGTTGTGGAGAGGTGTGCTGGCCGAGACTGGGGCCGGAGCGAGGAAAGGCCGAGGGAAAAGGACCAAACGTAAACTGAAGAGGGACCTAAACCGAGGACAGAGCCTTGGAGAAGGTAACACCCTTGGCTTTTGCTGCTGTGTAAATTCCAAATCTGAAGGTGACAATAAATTCTCTCTTTTCATTCAGGTCGTGGGGGTTTCCTGTGGCCGGGCTTGAATGCTCCTATCCTAAAGGAAGGCTCCATTCAGCATATGGCCCGGAGAGGTGAAGCTGAGCAGCAGGTTGTTCAAGCAGAACTAGGTACATAGTTCATAATGAAGTGATTCTAATTAAACACATTACCATTCATTGCAAACTTCTGTGTTCAAAGTATTTGCGTCTTTTTCAAACAGTACGCCAGAGAGATGAATGGGAGAAGAAGAAGAGGTTAAAAGTGAAGAGAGAGCGAGGATGGACTGGTAACTCATGGGGAGGCATCAGTCTGGGACCTCCTGATCCTGGTCCAAATGGAGGTATAATACAATACAATCAGCATGTGGGGATTTTTAAAGGTGCACTATGTAACATTTCTGGTGAATGGTCAGACACCTGAATACACTAATACTGGAGATGTATGTTTGGTGTAATGCACAAGATGAGGTCTCAGTTATACATTTACTATATAGTTTTTCCCATTTTATGTATATTTAATATCTAATATGATATTGGGTATCTCCTAACTATGGTTTCATGTTTTTACTTCAGGCATTTTTGAATGTGTCATATGCTCATATATTGAGATAAATGACTAAGTGGGAGCTTCATTTGCCTTTAGGAATAACGATATTTCTCCTCTGTGCGCTCCATTTCCGTGGACTGGTGCCCTGGAACATCTAAAAAATTAAATGTCTTTGCCTTTATTAAAACTCTGACCTGAAAGTGACAAGTGAAAATTACACTGGGCCAAAAGCTGAACTATAATAAAACTGTCCAGCCAATTTGATCTCACCTTCATCTCACACCATTACTCTACAATTCACCGTATGCGTTTTTATCATCTACTGTTCTTGTGCCAGTTTTCATTCAATTGATGTATGGCATTTGGTCATTTGTTGTTTTTATTTAAATATTAATTAATCCCGATGGACAATTGGTATAATTTCTGCTTGGCTACAAAAACTGTATTTAAAAATCAGACAGTACATTTTATTGCATTTTTACCTTATTGCATAGCTTCTTTCATGATTTTGTCTGTAGCTTTAATTTTAAGAAAGATAGTCCAGAAGCTTGCTGTTTTATGGTCTGGTTTGCTACCTATCAATCTCTTAAAGTCCAATCTTCTTTTACTTTGTTCAGTACCATTTCTGTAAAATGATCAAATCTGATTTTCAACAAAAACTTAGATGCAGCTGCTTGCCCCACTTATTCAGTATTGAGTTTTATAGATTTATTCAGCATTTCTCTGCAGACAGACTGTATGGGCGCTGTGGACCTGTTAAAGTGTTCTCCTTCCTTCTTATTCCCTCCTTGTACAGTTCCTATATCCGACTGTCATATACAAGTTCAACACGCACACACGCACACAGAGCCAGGGGAGCAGAATGTGTGAACTCTGCTTTTGCTATGTTGCTTGTCTCTGATCAGATTTGCCCCTTTTACAGCTGCCTGGTGGGTTCTATTCTCCTCAGAGTATTGAAGACTGAGCTTGTTGTAGTTGATTGGTTAGATGTAAACAGAATTCTGTTGGTAGGGCAACATCTCTGAGAGGTCACCAACTATGAAAAGAGTTCACTTACTGTTTTGCAGCATGGCCATTGGGGTATATTTAGCCAGAATATGTTTTAATTGGTTTGTTTAGTTCCTAACTTTAAAGGCCCTATATTACACAAAATGGACTGTTGTGAATGTTGAGAAGAATGTTGTTTCCTCATGAAAAACATGCCTGAAGTTGTGTTTTGTTTCATCTACACGTTTGAATAATCCTTTATTATTAGGCAATTCCAGGGCTGAAATTATCCAAATGATTCTAGTGAAGGTGTTTAAAAACACATTGGAGCATTTTCTGTATTACTACATGACCTCACAATGTGGAACATAGTATTCCTGTTTGAGAGAAGATCTCAAAGCCTAAATATCCAAGGTTGGTGTATTAAACATATGTGAATGAAACCAAACGCATCTCCAGATATGTTTTTGTTGAAGAAAAACAAAACATAGTTCAGAACACATTGTAATAAGAGCCCTTTAATTTGATCAACTAAACTGATGTCTTTATTGTATGTTTTTTTTTTTTTTTTTCCAGAAACCTATGAAGACTTTGATTCACGTGTCATTGAGGTGAGCCTTTTATTATTTCATAAGAAAGTTTATATTGCCTAAGTTTGTTCAATCAAGTAGAAACACGTTATGAAGTCTGCCCCTGTAAAATCTAGACCTTTACTTTAAAATAACTGTTCAAATGTCAGCCTTGATTGGATTCAAGTAATGTTCTTGAAGATGTACACTGATTGTGCATAATATTCTGACTTGCATAAGAGGCAGTTCTGGCATAAAATCCAAAGTGTTCAGTATGTTTTGATACTATATACTTTATGATACTATATATTAGAACTTTGCATTTTGGAGCATTACTAGCTCATGTTATGAATACCTGTATCATCCCTTACCTGGCCACAACCAGAACCACACACTTTGACACAACTTTACAAAGATGAGTGGATCTGGAGCAGTATCCCGTCTCCCATATTTTAGAAAGTGTGAGTAACAGGCATGATTGGCTGGGAGATTAATGAAATAGAGAGCTGCATCAAAAACAGACATGGCTGCTCTGACATAAAAAAAAATGAGGAAAAAACCTACATAAAGGCCCCCAAAACAGCACTGATTTTTACAAACTCAATAACAGAAGCACCAAACTATCTCAGGTTAAAAAAAAAAATATATATATATAGTATATATATAGTATGTATATATATGTATATATATATGTATATATATGTATGTATGTATGTATATGTATATATATATATATATATATATATATATATATATATATATATATATATATATATATATATATATATATATATATACACTAGATAAATATTGGTCATGCACCTCGCATGAACTTCACTTATGGAAATGCTCCAACACAATACTCATTAATATTATGCTGATGTGTGTATTATTCAAACTCACTGGTGCCATTAGGAAAATATAATCCTGAGTTCTTTACTTGTCAACTGACATAATGTTATGCCTTATCAGTGGATTCCCCCTGCACTTAAGCAGATTTATTCCAATAATCACAGTTTATTAATAAAATCAAGAAATGGCGTGTAAAAGCATTTGCATTCATAAGTCATGTCATTAATACTTCAAAAGGTTTTCTTAGGTCATCCCATTTCACTTGCAATGCAATTTATTATCTCTAATTTAATGATGAACCATTGATGAAGCCAGTACAAAACTGCTGTGCATGTAAGATGGGATAGCTGTGGCTCATTTAGATTCCTAGCATGTCGCACAGTATTTTACCTTGATTAAATTACAGCTAATGGAGCCTTTAAACTAATGGTGAGAATGCTACAGGGGTCTGCCTATACATAACATGCCTCACACTGTACACTGACATGACATAGGACTTGCATATATTTACTGTATGTTCGGCTTTGTGTGTCACATTGATAGTCTTCCCCATCCCTTAAACTGCGGCGAATCCAGAGCTGTCCGCCAGACATTAGACTCCCCCTGGAAAACTGATGGCTGCTTTTATGGTGCAGTCCCACTCTATAAATATCCACTGTGTGCGCTGGAGTTTGTGTGTACCACTATAAATTCGGGCCTAATGAAATGAAAAGAGCTTACTGGAATAAAAAGCTTGTCTCTCAAGGACAATGATGTTGGCATGCCATTAGTGAACACATCCAACAAGCGGAAAGGGCGAGAGAGAGGCGGGGGAGGGGGTAGAGAAAGTTTGGGGAAACTTTAGTCTGTAACAGTGGAGAAGTAGTTCAGCCAATGAAGCACCAGACCAAAACTAATACAAGACTTCATGTGGCATCATTAGGACTGGGAGATCGTTCATTGTACTATGACACTATATTAATCATAGTTAATGATATTTAGAAAAAGACTATTAAATATGAGGCATAACAACATGAACCATTACTCACATGTAGAAGTGGAGATAAATTATGATTGAAGGTAATTTGGCTGTACAATGTGTCAAAATGTGCGTATGGGAAAATTAAGCAAAAATGTTAGCGAGAATGAGGAATAAATTTGAGAGATTTAAACACCTACTTCCTCCTTTAGCAGTTTGCAACATATTTCAACTTCACTACAAATTCCTATGCTATATCTACGAGCATTTATTTTCTATTGAAACATTCCCTGGGGGTGTAAAGCTAACTGAAAGCACTATTCTTTTAGAAGCTCTGTTAATAAAGTTAGACTTAATCTGAGCTTTATTTTAACACAATTTAACCAGAAAGAGCTGGCTTGGTTGGAGCTATAACAGGTGAGATGATTCTTACTGTTAAACAAGTCTCTCACACTTAAAATTACAGTTACATAGCTAGCAGTTTTTCAGTCAGACTCTCACCTTTTTTGTTAAATCAAACTCCTAAACAGAACCGCAAATGCTCATATTGATCACAGTTTTCTGAAAATGTGTTTAAATCCATTTTGTATTTTTTCTTGTTTTCAGACTATATTCAAAGTAACATTTTTGTCAGTTTTTGTGAATATGTGCATTGTGCCACCATGGAAACTGTTGAACATTCCACCAATAGAGATACATATAGAACACACCCAGCATGATGATGATGATGTCCCTGCAAAGTATCAATAGGGCTGAGCTGCAACTTGCATATGTTAATTAAATAAATGTCAAAATATGATGACTGAAAACTTCTAGAGAAACAGTATATACTGTATCATTGATTTGAAAATGTTTATTATTTTGGCAGTTTGATACAATAATACTGCTGTCTTTGTTATGAAAGGTCTTTTGGCATATGTTTGAGAGTCTGTATTGTAAAAATAAGTAACACATATTAAAACACAGTTACATTATCATTGGCCACTTTACTTCTCCCAGTTTGTTAGCAGGCCAACTAATGGACTCTTGTGCACTCACACTGTTGTCATCTATTGAAGCTTTGTGGACTGTAATCATCTAAATGAGAGGAGCTACATAAGCGCGCCTTGGTGCTTTCAGACTGACGCATAAAGGAGAGAAACAGTTAAGTGATGTCCATGGCCTTCCTCCAGGAACCACAGCACTTGGACACGACTCGGCTTTTCATTAATGGAGATGAAACCTCCTCAGTGTCACGGCTGCGTCGCTCGGTCTTTTACTTTCCAAAGAACTCTGTAACCTTGAAAGTTTTGTCAGAGGTAACCAAGGATGCAGTTAAAGATAGTTTCAGCATTCAAACTTGAGAAGTTAGGCATATACGTGCAAATAGTTGTGTTTTGTTGCATTCTAGAGCATTTTAGGACATTTCAGTATTAGACTTTGACACACTTTATTGATCCACAAGGGAAATTATTTGGCTGAGGTTTCATTCAGTAGCACTGTTGAGTGTGATGTCACCTCTGGGCCCAAGGTGCATTAGCTGATTTGAAATATTATAAAATATAATATAATAAAAGCATTGCAGTTGGCCTAGGCAAACAAGGTTTCAAATGTGACAGAAAGTGTATAAGATTGAGCTAGGCTCGGCTAAGATAGTGTTCGCAGTGGCTAGCTGTTAGTGAGATACACATTGATAATTCCATATTATGCTAGATTATTACTACATTATCTACATATTTGATGCAATTTGTGGCTAAACATATGCTTTTGAAAGGTAATTGTCTCTTGTTTGAATAAGGAGCAAAATCGTAGCTAGAAATGAATTGTGAAGTTGCTGGTTTGACCTGGAATTTAAAGGTGCATTGTGTAACTTGTCTGCTGGAGGGTCCATCACTTGTCTTTCTACTGTAGAATGTGGCCATAAATAGAGACTTGCAAGACAAATTACGGTTTAGATTTGCAGAGAAGCGACCACACTCACTGTAACAATTGATGTTTTTGAGCAATAAATGACACCTGTAGTTTAAACCAAAGCATTAACATCTCCATGGAGACAAACAGGTTGCAGACCCCCTCATAGTGCAGACCCCTTCTCTTTTTAAAATCCATATAATTTGCATATTGCCTAGACAAAATAATTAACCCACAAAGCCTATTATGAAGACTGTGTAAGCCTGAGTGATTATTATTGGATGTTGGAGGAGTCAATGATTGGCAGCCTTGTTTCTGTCAGTCCACTCAAGGGCAGTTGTGGCTACTGAAGCTTACTACCACCGAGCAAGGAGTGAATGAATAATGCAGTACACAGAGTCTCTTGTAGGTGCTATATAAATCCAAGACATTATTAATACTGGAAACACAAAGCGAAGGTGTCCAAGGTATTTTAAAATGCCTAAATAATGCACATAATATGACTTTTTTAAAAGACTAGTGACTTAAATACGATGTACAATGAGTCAGACATTTTGCATTGGCGTAGGATGGTGAGCTCTGACAGTTCCTTCTGCTCTCTTGTCTCAAAGCTCATCCCCTCAGCTACCTCCTGGGTACACATACACACATACACGCATGCACACACACAACCCAAGATGTACAGAAACAGACTGAGAATAAGACATGAACTGGAGGTGCGAAAAGCCTTGGCAGGCCCTCCTACTAGCCTGCTGTCTCTCATCCGCTACAGATCAATTCGGCCCATCTGCTCCCAGGGCAAAAGCAAAATACAAAACAGCTACTTTCCCCCAAAAATGTCAAAAGGGAATGCAAACTGTTATCTTGAAGCCATCCTACAGACTCCTATTTGTATTAATGGGTTTGTGATTGCACTGATCTAATCCATGTTGGTTTTATATCAGCAGAAATTGTCTCCCGAAGCCTTGTATTTTCCATGTTTTGGTGTTTGCTGCAGCGCTGACCCCAATCCAACCGCTTCAGCCCTGCAGTCAAATGATAAACCCTTAACTGGAATATAGTCCCTGTGCATTGGTGGATGTGTGTGCGTGTGTTACATAATAACTAGGGATGCTAATGGCAGATCTGCACTTTGAAGTTTTCTCTGCTTCAAATTGGTGTTTCATTCATCTTTTTCAGCCTGTTTACATTGCTGTATGCTTAAATTAATTAAAGGGCCTGTATTAGAAAAAAATGACTATTGTGAGCTTTAAGCGATGTTATAATGTTGTTACCTCCTCAAAAACATGCCTAAAGTTGTTTCGTTTCATTCACATGTTTGAGTAACCCTTTATTAGTCTATCTACATGTCCAAAGCTCAAAATGCTCTGTTTCACCTTGTGATGTCATGAAGCGGTAGTTTTCAAGTTAACTAACTTTTACCTTTAGTTTAGTAGAGATTGGCAAATCCAGGTGTATGGAGTTAAAAAACAAAGTGGAGGACTTTCTGTATTACCTCATGACATCACAAGGTGGAACCAAGTGTTTTCTGTTTCAAAGAAGAACGGGTTTGTGTGTTAAACATGTGTTAATGAGACAAAACACATGTATGTTTGTGATGTAGAAACAACATTATAATATAGATCAGAAAATATGAGCCCTTGAAACAAAAATGTCTGATAACCAACACTTTTAGCATGCATTACGATTTTTTTTTTTCCTTTGGAATTTATTACAACATTTTAGCACATTTTACTGCTTTATCAAACATATGCCCACAAATATGAGCTAATGAATAGGAACAGTACTCTATGGAGTCATCAACTTTTTTAAAGTAATCAAGAGAGTAATTGCAGAGCAGTCCGTAACAGAGGTTTGTGTACCATTATTTATGTGGAGTGCTTGGATGTAATTAGCACACAAATAGAAAACAATTTAGAACAACAAAGCTGCTTGCCACAAATGCACTCTGCAATGCATGTTCTTACTTCAAATTACAGCAATTGAATAATTAATAAACATATTAGGGATGCACTATCAAATGATTAAACTTCACAATTTAACATTTACTCAAGATAATTGACACCATATGCAGCACTAGAATCCTTAATTTTGTTTCATTAATGTCAAAACATTATCATTCTTTGAGTAGGTGACCAGCTTTATAACGTTAAACTTTCTGAATAATGAAAAGGGTGATAATATGCCTGTAAAGTAAATGTGAGAAAAACAATCAAAACTCATTACATTTAGCTTGTGACTTGGTTTGAATAGTTATGATCGATTTAAACCAAATAATCTTGACATCTGTGTATTCTGTAAAAAATTGTTGAAGGTTCAGTGTGTGTTTAGAGAGTCTTATCTATTTTAAATTTCATATGCACAACTAGTTTCTTTCCAAAGTATGTTGTAAGAGTCAGCAGTTTTGGTTAGCCACAGAAGTGCTCATATATATCTCCACTCTGGCATTCACTGTCATCACTTTTTATTTTATCACACACTTCCAGCAGCCTCACATATTCACACACAACATGCACATACACACAGAACACACACACAACACGCACAACATAAGTGCGCACACACATAACACACGTTCACAATATACTCACGTAGACACACACAACACAAAACAGACTCTCACATGCGGACACACACACAGACACTTTGATTGCATCACGTATTGGTGTGGATCAGACATGATTGAATTGACCTCTGACAGGACTCCTCTCTCCTCAGATACAAGCATAAATCTCTTTCCATCCATCAGTGCAGTGCAACGTCTGTACAGTCCTTTATTTATGACCTGTCAATTTTATTGTATTTACATTTTAGTATTTTTCTGTTTCTTTCTGTGTCATTCCTGAATCCTGACTCTCTTCTTCCCACATTTGTAAATAAACTTTTATCATCCCTTATCTTAGCTGTTCTTGTATACTGTTTCGTGTCTCCATACTGCCCCCTGGTGGCACATCTAACATTTTTACTGATGTGTGTATGTGACAGAAAAGGATGTGTGCTTAACAATGAATCAATAAGCTGCTCAAATCCAGATAGACTCTCTTGTGAATTGGCACACGCACCCCGACATTGAGTGGATTGTTGTCTTGCGATTGTCATAGAGTCTGCTGTTGAAAAAAAATCAACAAACATGGCATCGCATATTGATTTTCCCACATGAAGAGCATTTCTTGAAGGTCACTGTGATGTGATTAACCTGTGCTGTTTCTGTAGGTGAAAAGTGTCTTCAACATGACAGCCAAAGAGGGCAGGAAGAGGTCTATTAGCTGTTTGGTTGCTGTTGGAAATGGCAATGGAGCTGCAGGTAGTGCACTTTATGTGTTTATATTATTATACAGCACAATCATCAGTATAAGGTCTGTTTATAACTCTAATACTGCTTTATTAAGATTAACAACTACATAGACCATGATGCTTTGCGCTGTTTCAGTCCAATTTACATACTGAAATAACAGTTATTAAGCACTTATAAATCTTCGTTATTTGGAATACGATGAGAGAAAAAGTAGCATATTCACAGTTTTGTTAGCTTACATAAAATATCGTGATAAAAATCGTATCGTGAGATGCATATCGTGAAAATATAGTTTTGAGAGAATTGGATATTACAACCCTATTAACATAACATTACTAAAATGTTATGAATTAACATTGTGGTACCACTTGTGCTAAAGAGCCCATATTACTCTATTTTCTGATTTATGTTATAATGTTGTTTCCTCATCACAAACAGACCTGGAGTTGTGTCTTGTGTCCTTTACACGTTTAACGTACAAACTCTGCATATTTAGGTTGAATTTTATTCTCAAACTAAAAGCACTCTGTTCCACCTTATGATGTCATCTAGTAATACAGGAAGAGCTCAACTGTGTTTAAGCTTCACATACCTTCACTAATATCATTTGGAAGATTTCGGCCCTGGAATTGCTAATCTCTACTGAACTAAAGTTAAAAGGTAGGTGTTAACTTGAAAATTACAACTCCATGATATCACAAGATGGAACAGAGAATCTTGAGCTTTGGAAATGTGAACTGATTAATAAACCAGGATTACGCAGACATGTGTAAATGAAACAAAACACAACTCCAGGTATGTTTTTGATGAAGTAACATTATAACATGGCTTAAAGCTCACAAGAGTCAATTTTGTGTAATGTAGGACCTTTAATAATGTTGCATGATCATATGGCTGAATCTTAAAAGTGTTTTTCTATTTGTCTGTTTTTCAGGTTTTGCTGTGGGTAAAGCAGCAGATAGAAACACAGCTCTCAGAAAAGTATGGCATAAAAACTACAACACAGTCTGCAAATTTAAAGTTTGTTTAAATTAACAATGTTGTTTTGTTTTTGTCTTAATCAGGCTAAAAATCGAGCCATCCACTTCTTGTACTTTATTGAACGATTCAATAACCACACAAGTAAGTTTGCTCTGTAATGTGTTAAATAATGTGCTAAAAGTTACACAATGCACCTTTAAGTTTCTGTCGATACCTTGTATCATTCAATACCAGTGAAGAGACTGAAAACAGCGTTTATTTCCTTAAAACAATCATAAAATAAGACATAACTGATCCAAATGGGTCATGTAGCTGTTATTTTTTTCCTTAAGTATCTACAGACGAGTTTTGTATAAATACATTTTCAAACATTTTGACACTCTCTGATCTGACTATGAGCAGTAAATAGTACTATAACATTGATTTATGTGTTTAACCAAGATAGAGACAAACCAGTATTTGAAAGCCAATATCTGATCCCTGCATCCTTAGTTTTATGTTTGCTGACCTCACTGCTTCTCTCTGCACATCACCTCACCTGTCATAACCTGTCTTCACCTGTCAGCACCTGTCTTGGTTCACAAATCCTATTTCAAGAACATGCCAACAAAGCCAATAAGGTTTAGATGCATGGCCCCCACTTTGATACAGTAAAAGTTGACTTGGCTGAATATTGCAGCAGAGCAGACATAAAGATTAATGTGAGTGAGTCATCTACCACCACGGCGCCCCCCGGAGGAGGTTTTGACTTCACACCAGACCCAGCTTCTGACTTTCACTGGGTCTGATAACACGGCCATAGTGAATATTTCAGTATTTCAGTATCTCAGTGAAGAAAGACCAGAATAAACTGAGCTCATGCCAACGTCTGCTGTGGAGCCATCTGCTGCTTGTCTGGGATAGAAAATAGGTGACACAGAAATATTATATGTATATCCTGGTATATCATAAAATTTATTGAAAAGACTTTTACAATTTTAATAAAAATGACTTTGTTCATAGGCTCTATTCTTGCAAAAAATACAAATATTAAGTTAGACCATGCAAATGTCATGAGTTTTTTATTTTATTTTTTTTAAGCAGTGACTCACAGTCTGTCCCAAGCAAACCTGTACCTCCTACAGCGACAACAAATGTGCACTTCACCTTAAAAAAAATCTTTCAAGATGACATTTATAAAGGAAGTTTTGAATTTTAACTTTTTCTCCCCTTTGGGCTATTTCTTAGGTATTAGTACATATTATTTCTTTATTTTCACACATTACAACATCAGTTTTCTGTATGTTCTTTCATTTTCTAGTATATGTCTAAGCAAAGTAAAGACAGTCTGTTGCACCAAATGAAGATTATCAAACTGTCTGATTAGTGTGGACAGCATTATAAGCCACCTTCAGCATCCTCCCCTCACATACGATGACACACTCAATACTTCATTATTCACCTTTCTCTCTTGTCTCTTTGTTTCTCTCTCTTTCACTGTCTCTGTTTCTCTTTGTTTCTCTCTCACTCTGTCTCGCTCTCTCTGTCTCTCTCTCTCTCTGCTGTTACTCGACAGGCATTAACTGCTTGCTTTTATCTGTCTGACAGTTTATCACGATATTGATTCCAAGTTCAAAAGGACGAAGCTGCGCATGAAGAAGCAAAACAAAGGTATGCCCCCCTCCATCAGACTTGAGGTGCAGGTTTGGAGCGGTCCAAAAGCATGTCATTTTGAGACAATAAAAGCAGTATTTCAGCTCCCTCAGTATACATTTAGAAGGGAATAGAATAAATCACGTTCTGGAAAAATATGTTAGCTCAGTAAAAGTAAAAAGTAAAAGTTTGAACACTTAAGCTATTACCAGCTCAGTACCATGACTCAGTGTTTTAGAAAATTACATTTTATCAGCTTAAGTTGTTTCTGACTTAAACAGCTGTTTGATCCTTAAATCCTTGAAACTAGGAAATGTATTTTTATGGAGGCAGTTCACCACAAGTTTTTTTTTCTTTCATTCATGTAAAATCGCTTTTTTGCTTTATTCATAAAGTTTTGTCTGTATGGATGAAAGTATAGAATATATTTTCTTTTGTGTAGGCTACGGTTTGCACTGCCACCGGGCTGTCATCACACTCTGTAAACTCATTGGCATTGAGGACATGTACTGCAAAGTCGAAGGATCTGTCAATCTTCTCAACATCACTCGGGCACTTTTCAAGGGTTTAGCCGATCAGGTAAAGCACATTTTGTATCTGCAGTAAAACCATGCTGTTATATCACCCTGGACTGCATCCACAATGGATCTAGTTTGTTGCAATGAAGATGTTATTGCTATGCCTGGAATGTTCCACAGTAAGGCATTAAAAACATTTCTTGTATTTATTTTCATTGTGGGTGTTTTTATTGCTAAAGAAATATGTTGTACTGACGCCTAATGACGTACTATAGAACATTCTTGGTTAAGCAATAACATCTTCATGAAAACAAGCGGCTATAAATGTTCCGTAGTGTGCCTTTAGTATTTGTTAATTATTCTAAATTGCTTTTAGTTATTTTTTCTGCCTCTTTTATAGGAAACTCACCAGACTCTAGCAGATAAGAAACAGCTGCATGTGGTGGAGTTCAAGTCAGAGCGTGGAGCACTGCCCCTAGTGGTGGCCAGTCCCAGGACAGGGGTGAGACAGGAGCCCCAACCTGAGGACGAGATCCCCAACACCAAACTGCACTGGGATGATGTGAGGGCAGCACAGGGCATGAAGAGGTCCAACTGGGCCACGGTCAAACGCACCATCTGGTAGTGGGACTATAGGGACTCTCACATGCTTGTGATCAAGATGGAACATGAGGAAACTGGAACAGCTTAAATCTGTGCTTGGACTGCCTTAAAAAATCATTAATGTACAGTTGATAATTATGGTAACAGTGTATTGAGCTACTTTGCCAACTAGAGCCGCTGCTGTACAAAATATGTTCAAACATTATTACAAATCATAAAATAAATGTACTTTTGGTTAAAGACACTGTTTGGGAGGGTGATTTACTTTTAATCCATGTAGGTGCATACTGCTTTCAGATGTGGGATTAGTTTAGGCAAGTTTACTGTCAGTCAATATTTTAGATTTTAATTCTATTCTTGTACTATGTCAGTATAAATGTGTATCTGATTTTTACTTGTTTTTGCTGCACTTTTGCACATTTGCTTTTGGGCCACTCCTTCCCAATTAATCCCTGTGCCCTTATCCTGTTTGCTAAGGTTACATATAGGTGAAAGTAAACATTTGCTCAGGGTTGCATGAGATCTAGATCATAAACACACAAAAAGACAAAACTGGGTTAAAATAAACAGTATTTTATTAATAGAATACAAAATTCTGCCATGGGGCCCTTTTATCTATTAACACAGTCATTATAGGAGACTGGCTATACAAAATGGTATGTAATGGGGTACATTTAAATCATTTACTCTTCTACAGGCTAATGCATACATTTTCACTTATATAATATATTTATCTTTATATCAGATTCCAAATAAACTGATTACAGAGATCAGACGTAGTCAAATGTGGTAGAATGTGGTCTTGGTGCAAAGTGGAAAAATGATAAACTGTAACAATTATTATTGTTATTACTAACTGGTGACATTCACACATAATACAAGTGCTGCATACATTCTAGTTTAGGTGTTTGGGAAATTAGAAGTTCTTCCACCGGATTGCAGACAGAATGGCATGGATGAAGTACACAAGAGTGGATGCAAAGGCAAAGACCTGAGACATAGAGAGGAGATTTGTGACATGTTCAAAACTCAGAATACACTCATGAATGTTTTTGTGAGTTTTTTTTTTCTTGTTAAAATGTTAGACTTACCACAGCTGAAATTTCGATCTGGTAGATTCTAAATACTGGGTTGTCTTTACTTAGAATTGTCATGTAGGCCAGAGCCACTCCTGCACTGAGGTAGAAGATCACTGCCAGCAAGTGATAGATAAAGTCCTGCAAAAACAACCAGAATGTGTTGTTTTGTTTTGTTTTTTTATTTTACCTTCTTGTGTGTTGTACTACTTGATAATGATATTATTAAATGATGATTATGATTCAGTAAGTCTAATAAACATGCAATATCTTACAGCTGTCGCCCAACCATAGCTGTTCTTGTGTCCCCCACATGCGAAGATGACGAGCCAGAGGAACGTCATTACAAAACAGAAGATGGACACAAACATGACCCAGCCCAGAGGGTTCGCTGGGACCACACGAACGGAGGCCACCAGGATCCATGTCAGACCCCCAAAGACCTGCACAGCACAGACAAAACAGTCAAAACATCTGTGAGTCTTTTTAGATTTTAAAGTCCATACTAAAAATCTTGTTGCTTATGACTCTGCACATTATCAGCTTTATCATGGGTTTGGGTGGTTATGTAAGGTCTGTTTATTTTACTAATACAACCAATCATTAACAGTGATAATGGGGCATATCTGAGTAATAAATAAAAGTGATGCTTAACTTCAGTACCACAATAGTGTTATAATCTACCCAGAATGATCTATTGCAGACTGAATAAGTCATTGAATATACACCCTGAACTACTCCCTGAACTACTCCCTGTCAAACTTTACTGGACCTTCTGTTTACACAATAAAACGGACTCAACCTTGCATTCAGCCATGTAAAATGTGATCACATTTTTAGTCATTCATTTTTTTACAATGCTTTATTGAATACTGTTTATTGGTCAATTTACAGCTTGTTCGGGATTTAATATTTTACTTTATTTTATTTCCTGTACACATAATGAACATGAATCACAGTCTGTGATTTAGTTTTATAGCATAAGTACAAACATGCTTTATCATTCCATGAATCAAATAAAATTACATATTTAAATGTTCTGACTCAAGTTTAATCAAGGCATGACACTTGCTGTCTATGAAATGGTTTCTGTGGATACACATAACTTTTCTGCAGAATTACAGGTGCGGTGCAGTTATAGCTCTCAAATGATGAGTTATATGAAGCTAAAAGTTTTGTTTTTTCAGCATGTTATTTGTGCATTATTTTTCAGCATGTTATTTGAGCACTTTGTATGTTCTGTGAGTTCTATAGAAAAAAGCTCTGGCCGCATTTCTTGTTAGATTAGAAGCACAGATACAATATGAGTGAAATATGAGATGAAGACCCAGTTAGCTCCCACCTGAGACCAAGGCAACAAGATTTCATCATTTGCACCAAAAAAGTAAATTTATTGTTCAAGTTGACTTGTTATTCTCTTGGACTTAAATAATTTTATTGTAGAGTTGTGATAGTCATGGGGATGGTTAACTACACTTTATGTAGTTTCCTGTAGGGAAATTTGTCCTCTGCATTTGACCCATCCTTCAGTGCCACTGAGGAAACCTGTCTATGGGATCTATGGGTGCCTCAGTGCTGCTGTGAGGAACTCATCTCCAGATCTTGGGCTAGGCTTGCTCAGGACCACCTTACCTATGGGGCGTGTTTTGTTTTAGAATGAGCATCCTGCATGCACTACAATATACATCTTCTGCAGGTGTAGCTCTATATAATTTAGAAATGGTTTAGTCTTTCAGTTAATCGGTCCATATTAAGAGCTACTTAATTCTAGGTTTCATCCCATTTTAGTCCTGCACTAGCACTAGTTCAGACCTGGTATTTGGTCTATATTTGGTGGTACTTGTCACACACATCTTCTGTGGTACTTAATTTGAAGAGTCTGGTACTATTGAAAATAACATACTAATAGACTAATATACTATATACAATACTCATTTTAATTGTCAAATTTCTCACTTAAGGTGAGAAAAAATTTAAAAATAATGAACGCTTATTATGCGAAGAAAAAAAATCTAGAATTCTAGAATTTTTAAAAAATATATTTTAGAATTAAAAAAACAAAAAAGAATATTAGCAATTTACCCTCAAACTCAGATTTGTCAATGAAATAAAGGTCCCAAATCACAAAATCATTAATAATATGAATACTGTCTCCTCTCTGTGTTCAGGGCACTCACCAGTTCAGGTAGGTAGAAGATGTCTGGTGCAGTGGTGCAAATGCCCAATCCGCTGGGTAGGCTAGCCATGGGCTGAGCTGTGGTGGCAGCCATCTGCAGTACTGCTCCCTCTGCCCTCCTGCTTCACTCTGGACTCATGGAGCTGCCGCAGGTGAGGCTGACCCTTATAGGAGGGATAAGTTAGCAGACAAACCCGTTCTGCCTTTGTTCCCACAGCAGGAACTTGGTCCAAACCAGGCACACCCTTCAGATGTCTGTGTATGTGTCTGCGTGTTTGTGTGTGCACCTGTGCCAAGGCTAAACTGTGGAGAAACTATGAGAGAAATATGTGGCCAGAGGCTACAGTGCAGCCTGAGCAGATAAGGTGTCACTATTGTTGGGATACAGCTCACTGAGTTTTGGGCTCTGCAATATTCACAAGCTTCCCTGGCTTACTGCCTACTACACACTGTTTTTCATAGTAATTGAAGCAGAAATATATCAGCATCCAATACAAAAAGCATATAATGGGACTTGGGCCTTCATCTTGGTGTAGCAACAATGAACATCAATCCTGTCAGAATTTACAAAGCAGTTTGTTGATGAAAATTGAGGCAATTAGTGGTGGTGGTTTTTACTTACTCTGACGAAATGCATCCACGTTTCTACTTCCTCTAACCATTTTACCCATATTTACGAAATGGGAGCGGTGTTTTTCAGTAGTCATTCAAATCAAACCAGACATGATTTAGGTGTGTCATAATGACCTGTGATTTGACTATTACACCTCAAACTGGATTTGGCATTTTGAGTGTCACATATATAAATACCAGACATTGTATTTCGTGTATGAGTAATGTGCACTACTAGTACTCTGTTAAAACTATTTGCTACTGTCTACTATTGATATTATGCAATTGTCATCAACATCAACACCTGGAAGCACTACTCTAGGAACTACTAGCTCTGTTACTCAAGTTAGACTTTAATCTGATCTTTATTTGAACACAATCTGATCAGAAAGAGTATGAGGTGAGATGATTTGTGCTGTTTAAACAAGTCTCCCACACATAAAATTATATTACAAGCTAGCATTAGTTTTTAGTTAGTCACTCTCACCTTTTTGTTGAAAATCAAACACTTAAACAGGACCAGGAATGCTTGTGTTGATCACAAGCTCTTGAAAATGTGCTGTTTTTTCCTGAGTTTTCAGACAATCTTAAAACTTCTGTCTGTGTTTGCTAATGTGTCCATTGTGTCTCTATGGTAACAGATATATGTATCTCTAATAGTGGATTGTGTAGAACACTCCCAGCATGATGTCACTGTCTTATATTGAATAGTTTTAGCACAGGTGCTTACACTCCTCAATTTTACATCTCAAGAGCGATTAAACAGGGCGATCCAGTAGCTCTATTTGCAAACCATGGCAGTACATTTACAAAAGAACTCATTAAAGTACCGAAATCTCAGACTAAGAAATCAAATGTTGTCAGTAAGATGATGACACAGCTATCTGCTTAAAAGATGAAACTCTGCTTAAAAGATCATTAACTGTCTGAAGGCATTCTCTGAAGTCTCCTGTCTGTCTTTAAATATAAGAAAATGTTCCCTTCTTCAATTGAAACATTGTACATCAATAAAATTAGAAAGTCTTCAAGTAAAAACTGAAGTTACCTATGTGGGAATTAGTTTTTGCAAAATTCAGATGAATAGAACGCAATTTAATTTTCAGCCCCTTATACCAAAAAGAAATAGATATAATATTTTGCTCATGAGAGACTTATCCCTCAAAGGACGTGTTCTTTTATGAAAAACTGAAGGTCAATCACATCTAGCTGATCCTGCTAAAGTATTGGATGTTCCACAAGAAGTTATAAAAGTATTTGATTCTTCCCTATTTAGTTTTATATGGAAAGGAAAGCCACATTATTTAAAAAGAGACATTCTGTTAAAATTGAAAAAAGAGGCTTAAATGTTATTCATTTGCAATCATCAACTATAGTTTTTAAAGTAAATTGGATAAAACATTTCATTAAAAACAAAATATGGTATTTGATTCCAAAATTGATTTTTCAGAAGGTTTGGGGTACAGAATTTTTCCTCAAGTGTGATTTTAATGTAGACAAAATTCCTATTTATCTCTCAAATTGCCACAAACAAGCCCTTTCGTACTACCTCTAATGTGCAATTATAGCTTATGCAAATATATAAGAATAAAAATTTCAAAAATAATATTAATTTAAATAAAATAACCAAACCAAATAACCAGCTGGAGTCCAATTCAGTCATCTAATTAGGATGGAATTAATATCAAATGTAACAGCAAACTTCTAAGACAAATAGTAACACATTTTTGGTGTAAAACTGAAAACTTAAAATATATATATATATATATATATATATGTGGTGTGGGAATTAAGCTTTGGAAAAGGGATATTTAGTTTTATTATTTTTCTAACAATATATATTTTTTTAAGTAACATCTTCATGGAGACAATTAGGTGGCGGATCCTCTGAAAAGTTGTACATTGCAGCTTTAATGGAAAAAAAAAAAGCTTAGGCGCTTACATAGATCAAATGTGCTTAATTTCTAAAGTTACAAAAATATTACTCTAGTGCAAATAAAAGTAAGTGCAAATACTGTGCTTGAAAATACGGTTAGTGTTACGGGTGATATCCTGAGGCTGTGTGTAATACCAGCAGAGCGCTCATCAGATAAAGAGCCACAGATCAGCCTGTTCTCCTTCTTGTTCGTCACTAAAGCTCTGACTCACTTTTCGCAGCTGTATCACTGTTCAGTTTCACATCCAAATCTTCAATCTCAATTCCCCTTACATTGGTGCAGGTGTGGACTGTTATGATATTTTAAAGGTGCACTATGTAACATTTCTAGTAGAGGGTCCGCCACCTGCTTGTCTCTATGGAAATATTTTTGCTTTGTCTAGAATATTCCCCAGTATAGAGCACTACTCTACATTACATTTCAGATCTGTGGAGAGTCATCCCTATTCACAGAAGGATTTATTGTGTTTTTGAGCAACAGAAACACACATAATGAATAAATGCTAGATGTGTATGTTTAATGTCATCAAAACAAATAAAATATTCCAGGAAAGGCAATGACATCCTCATGGACACAAGCAGTTAGCCGAGCCTCCACCAGAAAAGTTGTACAGTGCACGGTTAAGTACAAAGCAGAGAGACAGACAGCTCAGTGACTTTGAAAAACAAATTGGTTTTATTTCCTTAAAGTGGTAAAATTTGTCAAACCATATTTACACAAGCGTAGTTTTACATAGAAATGAAATTGTAGAAGTGTCTGCAAAGTTGTGTTTATGTTCTACGTTTACAGTAAACAGTGAAAGTCACATGATCAATTCTCAGTATACTGAAGCTACTCTCTCACAGATTAACTCTTTGTAGTTTGAAAGTTTGATTCCAGGCTCTGTACAAAAGTCTTTAAAACACACGCATGAGTTCTGAAATGTTATTGACGTGCTTTATAAAATGAGTGCCTTTTATTAGTGAAAGTGTTTTATATAATATTCAAGATTTAAATCACTGTGTAACTTTTTGGTTAAAGGTCCGACACCTGTTTGTTCTTGTGGATATGTAACTGCTCTACCTGGAATGTTCCACAGCATGACATTAAACAGCTCTAGCTTACATTTATACAATTGAAAATGGTTTTATAGCTGAAAAAATCTAGAAAAAAAGGCATTCTCACTGTGAGCGGGGTTGCCTCTCCACAGATCTGACCTGTAACTTGGACTGGTTTGGTCTTTTTGAAGATGAACATCTCCATGAAGAAAAGCTTTTGACAGACCCTCCACCAGAAAAGGTACACAATGCACCTTTAACATTAAGAGGCTCATATGACTTTGAACGCTGAAGTTGCTATTACCTATCATATCATTGCACATATAAATCACACAATATAAACTCCATGTGAGCAGAAGCCCATCAGTGCCCTTTTACTAGTTGTACATCCTAATAATAGATTAATCAATTTATTTTTGGTGTAGAAATACAAATTTGATATTTTGTTTTATTTGATTAACACAGAAAAAAATATATTCCAGAGAAAAAAATTTTTACTGAATAATATTAATATTTAAACGAGAAATTCTATCATTTCTAACAAGAAGATTGCATTGTATTTCTAGGACCTCCTCCATCGCAGGGCAGAGAAAATTGCGTGGATGAAATAGAGGAGAGTGGCCACATAAGACATCACCTGCAAACGTAAACACACACACACTAAACAGTGATCCTAAAAATATAAAAATGAGAAAATTACCAGAAAGAAGTAGTTACCACAGCGGAGATGTCCAGTCTGTAGTTTTTGAGTAACAAGTCAGTGGGAAATCCGGCTGCACTAGCCAGTTTGTAGGCGTCTCCTGCAGCTAAAGTGATAAAGGCCAGGATCACAGACGCACTCAGATAGAACACTATCGCCACAAAATGATAGCCTGTATCCTAAGGGTAAAAACACTGGTATTATTACTTATTACTCAATTAAATTCTACTGTCTGTGTATGAACATGGTAAATGGTAAATGGTCACATTTTTCTATTTTTTTCCACCTTCAAGGCACTCAAAGCGCTTTACAACAAGGAACCACTCACCCATTCACACACCAGTGTACGCAGACACTGTGGGCAAGGTGGGTGAAGTGTCTTGCCCAAGGACACAACAGCAGCATTCATCTGTGGGAGCTGGAATCACACCAGCCAACCTGTGGGTCAGGGGATCTGACCACTCAACCTGTGATGTTTGTTTTGTTTTTTTATGTCAAGAGCTGGATTCGAACCTTCAGATCAGTGGGCGAATGCTCTACCAACTGAGCTACTGCCGCCCATCAACATATACTAACCAGACATTTTCACATCTGGGAAATAATTCTGATTAATTATAATTTAGTAATATGACTGTCCTATTTATCAGTGGTACAGTCTGGAAAATGATCCATGTACATATCCTGTCTGTGATCCAAAACTGCATGAATCACAGCATGAGCAATGTACAGTAGATCTCATTTGTGTTTTGGCATCTGAACATTTCTGAACTCTTCTACAAAGTTAACTGTTCTTTTATAGATTTAACTAGTTTTGATATTGAGAACGCTGTCATATTTCTCATGTATGGTCTCACCAGTCCTGGCCACACGCTGCTCTGATTGGCTCCACACAAAAAGATGAAGAACCAGAGAGTTGTGATGACAAAGCAGAAAACGGACACAAACATGACCCAGCCCAGAGGGTTTCGGGGGTCCACATGAGTGCAGGCCACCAGGATCCACACCAGACCCCCAAACACCTGCACAACACACACATTCACTGGGTTATCATAAAATAATACAAATCATAAAACTTATTAATGAATAAGCAATACTGACTAAGCACTGGATTAAAATGTTAGATATCTTACTGAATCATAATTAGTTGCATATGGAGTTAAAGCTCTAAAGCAGACTGGTATGTGGTTCTAAAAGTAATGTAACTGAATGAATAGATCAAAACGTAGAAACTAGGCACGGCCTTCAAACAAAGGTTTACGCCTTTGTTAAACAGTCTGCTTAAGTGGGTGCATGTTACACAGCATAAAGCTTTAGTATGAGATAGCCAATAGTACTTTGTATTAACTAAACTTTACAGGCAGGTCTGCGCTGTTTTATATGTGTGAGTGACAAAACAGATGGAATATTAAGTTGTAAATGAGTTAGTCTATCTGCCTCAATTAGTTGGAGTGAATTAGCTGAGGCTTTTTAGTTAAAAGATGCCTATCTTCAAAACAAAAAAGGGTAAAGGTTAAGCTACCTAATAGCTACCTAATACCAGACAGTTATGCACCATCACATTCCTTACGGTTCACTGCTGACAGACAATGCATTTGATTAAGTACAGAAAAAATGATGGTCACACCCTTTCACTTAATGTCTGAAATGCAGTGTGTGTCCTTATATGACCTTACTTAGAAAGCATTATTACGTATTCTGCAGTTTCAACAATGTGATTGAAAGTGACTCCCCTTTTTTATTATATTTTGAACAAGTCATGCCTTTCTGTTTGATAAGGGTAAAGACGGTGTTTTAAAGTATATTGGCCACTCCTCCCTTCCTCTTCACTTTTATGCTCACATGCAAGATGAGTGCGTGCACCTGCACAGTGTAAAAACTTCCATGTTTGACCAGTGCAGGAAGTGAACCAAGGCCCAGAGCTTCACCTCCAACCACAAAGGCCCACTTCCTCAAACATGTTCTGTTTGACTCTAATATTTAATTCTAATGTTAGGCCTGTGCGGGGAAGTGGGACACACAGGCCTAACATTAGAATTAAATATTAGAGTCAAACCGAACATGTTTGAAGTGGTTTCTTTAAAGGTGCACTGTGCACATTTCTGGTGGAGGGTCTGTCAAATGCCTTTCTCCATGGAGATGGCATTGCTCTGCCAGAAATGTTCCACACTGTGACATTAAACAGCTTTATCTTACATTTCTTAAATTATAGATGGTGTTATAGCTCAAAAACACCTAGAAAAACAGGCATTCTGAAAAAAAACATTCTGATTTCGAGCAGGGTTGCCTCTCCACAGATCTGACAGGCCACTTAGTCTCCATGAAGAAAGAAAGATTTAATACAAAACTGTGAAACATTTCAGCCAAAGCAATAAATCTCCATGAAGAAAAGCATTTGACGGACCCTCCACCAGAAAAGTTACACAATACACTTTTAAGGATTTGATTTAGCCTGTGGGGAGGGTTGAGATCTGAGTCTATGTGATCTCTGTCGTCAAGATAGGATCCATAGCCAAAGACAATAAAGAGTGCATACGTTTCGCAATCAAGGGCCTTCATCTGGTTTATACAGGTTACAAGTGGGACACTGCCTTGTATCTGTCTGTTTGTCTATTTTGTAGTGAATAAATTGTTAATAGAAAAATTTAACAGAAACTTTCTGTTATTAGGCATGTATGGTGAACATAAAACTTTTGGGTCAAGAATTGTAATGTGTAATATTACACATTACAATTTGATGGTTTTCACATTTTAGAATGTGATGATGTTACAGATGGCAAGAGCCAGTTTTCCCTGCTGATTACATTGCCATGAAATATCTGAAAGGCAAATTCCCAAATATAGAACATGATCATTTGTATTACTGACTAGACTCAAAGCCATGCTATATTACAACAAAAATCAGTATTTGAACTAGTATTTTACTTTTAGCTGCCCCCATCTGTATTAAAATAATATTGACGTAGATTGTTGTGATGTCATCTGAACTACCACAGTAACTATTTGTAATGGGAGACTCGGAAAGATTATAAGAAATGATAAAGCATTATGTCTTATCTAGTGCTTTTCAAGTGCCCTGTCACAGTGATAGGGGCAAAACCATTTCTATAACCACAGATGGGGCAGACTGTGTGGCTGCCAATCTTCTGATGGATCAAACCAAATCTGTGCAAATAAATTGGCTCAAAACAAAATGTGCAAATTAGTCATGGGATTAAAATAACTGCCTGACATTTGGGAGTGATGTGAATGAAGGGTGTGCTTTGTTTTCCTCTAGTAACTCATCACTCATCTCACATCAGATCACCGTGCCACACCTACAGTATGTTAATACACTGTTGCCCTATGAAACCTTGGGACTAAATCTGCAACATTTTATGTTATAAACTGAACAAGAATATTTCACTTGTGTGCTCTTTGTAGACATGCAGATCTGTCTTTCCTCATATAGCCTTTTATCACCATTGCTTTTCAAATGCAAATCATTTGTACTTTGGCTCTGCAGAGTGTATTTTTAAATATTTTCTTGAATACCTCCAATATTTGTTTCTTTATAAGCATGGAGCTACATTATACCATGAACCAGAGACCCATGTGTAAATTAATTAAGTTTAGTTACAGCAAGAAAATAAAGCTATTCAGCGTTTACTGCAATTATCAGAGGAGATTCATATCTAACATTTTAAATTATTCCTTCAAAGAAAGATGAGCAGTTTAAAATGTATAGTATTATTTATGGTAAATGTTAATGTCAATAGTACATTTAAATCTCATTTGCTCCTATGTTGCTCTTTAAGGTGGTCCTGTTTTGGGACCATTATTCAGCGATGCAGACATAAAGACTCACAAACTCTGGGAGGAAGAGGACATCTGGGAAGGTGGTGAAGATCCGTCCACCTGTGGGCATCACATCTCCGGACGTGCTGGAGGCCATAGTCCAAAAGGCTGAGTGTCTCTATGGAGTGAGTGTATGAGGTGTCTAACCTGTTTTAGTACCCTCCTGCCCCTCCCTGTGACTCTGTTCCTCCTCCTGTCTCCCACACAACAAGGCTTTTGGTTTGTTTGTGCAAGGACCTGTCCTGGATCCAGATCGTTTAAGGGGTTAAACGATCTGGATCCATCTTAAAACACCTCAACTCAAATACCCCGGGAGGTCTATGTACGAATCCAAAAAGTGCTGTTTGTGTGTTTGCCGTGTGGTCGAAGGGGGGTCTGTAACACTAAGAAAGAATGAACAGCGTGGAGATGGATTGGATAACTAAAAGAATATATTTAGTTTGTTTGAAAATGACTGATCCTTTTTATTTAAAATTCTACCTACAAAGGGAAAAAAGGTAAAGGTGAACCTACCTAATGTCACATGGTCATACACCATAACAGTCCTCATGCTACATTGCATACACACAATACACTTGACAATACAAGTATTTTTGAAATGATACTGGCAATGCTAGCTATTATAAAAGTTGCAGTAGTGTTTTAGATTAATGTAGGCAAAGTAATTTTGTCGTAGTGTAGAAAAAGTATGCTATTATTCAGATCATAAATGGAAAGATGGTGGTACTAAGTTACAACGCTGCATAAATACTCAAATACTCAATAGTAGATGTAGTTGCAAAAAGTAACATGTTGCAACTCGCCACACCTGCCATTGAGCACGTATTATTAATACTTTAATACTAACGATAATTTTGCATGGGTGTAGATTTAAAGTTTTCACTGCAGCACAAAAGAAGAAGGGATGGTGTGTTTTTCCAACTGAAGCTAATTCTTCTTAGTGTGAATCATGGAGGCCGTCACCTTTGTTAGTTTCTGTGTTTTGTCTCCCAGATAAGCAAAACAACAGTATCTACGCTGCAGGATTAAGAGTGAACAATGCCAACAGCTCATATATTTAATGCCACATTCACAGTTTAGTCAGAAGTATTCCATAAAATATACATCAAAATGTCTTCCTGTTGAAATATTTCCTTTGGTGTTTCTTTCAACAAATACTGGCGATAATAAAGCTGTTGCTAAATTTAAATATTCAAATGATGCTATTCTTAGACGTTAGGGAAAATAAGGGTTAAGTCCAAGACCTGGTGAACTTGAATACTCAACACTGCACGTTAGTATTTGTATATTCAAGCCTGACTATGCTTCCACGCAAGGAGATTTAAATAGGAACTAGGATGGACTGTTAGGAGACAAGATGACCAAGATAAAATGAGACGAGCAGAGTGTATGTCTTCTAAGTTAACCAAGGAAACTGATAATGCTAAAGGGCTCATATTACTCTATTTTCTGATCTGTCATAAAGTTGTTTGCTCATCACAAACATACCTGGAGTTGTGTTTTGTTTCATTCACACACACATGTTTAACACACAAACCCTACATAGATTCTTATCTGAAACAGAAAACACCTAGTTATTACCAGTTCCACCTTGTGATGTCATGCAGTAATACAGGAAGTGCTCCACTGTGTTTTTAAACTCCATACACCTTCACTAGAATCATTTGTATGATTTCAGCCCTGGAAATGCCAATCTCAACAGAATTAAAGGTAAAACGTAGCTGTTGTAAACTATCACTTCATGACATCACAAGGTCGAACAGAGCAATTGGAGCTTTGAAGATGTAGACAGACTAAATAAAGACAGAAAGAATAAAGGATTACTCAGACATGTGTGAATGAAACAAAACACAACTCCAGGTATGTTTTTGAGGAGGTGGCAAGATTATAACATAACAAAGTTTTGCATAATAAAGGATCATTAAAGAAGGACAATTCTGTAAGAGTTGGATGACAGAGAAATGTCAACAATGAAATGGAAGTGTCCTTGTTAATACTATGTTGAGGATGCTTTTATGGTCTTATTGTTGACTTGTTTTTTGTAGAGTTTACCAAAAAGTGTAATGTTAGTAAATGTTAGAAAATATTGTTCAGATGCTGATGATTCCACATCTATTATTGGAAAAAGAATTGGTGGCAAAGCACTGACACCAGGCCTTCATTTCTATGGTAGTATACTGTATACTATGTGTATGGTGGTTTACTGGGGACACGTTTGGACTGGTGTTATGAATGGGGGAACAGAACAAAACAGTTGCCTGAACACTCCCATAATGCCGTCTTTTCTGAATCCTTCTCTTATGTCTGCTAATTTGAGTGCAAATTTCTAATCTAAAGAGTACAGTTTGTTTATTATGTTACATGTGAGGCTGCCAAGCTGATTGAAGTGATCATTGTTTCAATAAATTTGCAGCAATGTTATCAGGTTTTTATGATCTGACTCTAAATTATGATGTTTCCTGTCTGACAGAAGTGGTCCTGATTATTTTTTCTGTAATCTTATTCACCAGTTGTTAATAGCTAACACTAAGTGATGATAATGATGATGCCATATTTGTTTGTTGCTCAGCCCTACCCTGAGTCAAACTGTCCTGTGAGCTTAGGCCAATGTCACCCAGGTGGCACCCATTCCTCTTCAGGTTAACCTTAATGCTAACTCTGCATACAATGTGGGCCATATTCAAATACAGGCATGTGGCGGAAAGATGGATTAGCACAGTAACTGGTGTAACAAATGCTTAAAAACAACGTTCTGCTAAATATAGACTACTGTAATCTAAGGGGAAGGACACGGGACTGTGTGGGTGTGGCCTACAGGTCATAAAATGTTGTAACACAATGATTTTACATGTATAGCAGGATATAATAAAAACATAGGGTTCATTGAATCTCAGAAAATGTCTCCACTGATTTCCTACTGTGAGCCAAGCCTCATCATTCAGTTGCTGCCATATAGTTAAAAAAAAATGCTGTAGTGTCAATAAAATGATCACACATCAGACAATCAGACATAAACACTAGCATTCTAATGCTCATATGGAGACGATTCAGTCATGGCTTATAAACTTGAGCTCTGGTTCTACTATAATGGTGTAATGCCAGATCAGTTTTATTTGGCCTTATTGCGTATATCAGTACTAACTCTGAGGTTGCATTCTGTGGGCAGCAAACAAATGTGTTTGACCTGTGTCAAGAGGGACACACCTTGGACAGCTTATCCATTATGGGTCTGGTTTCAGCACTACAGACACATACACACTTACACATATACACAAACTCACACATATATACACACACAAACACACACAAATACCATGCCATGGGAACTACTCTCAGCAGGGCGCCAAACAATACAGGATTGTGACGTGTTCAGATGAAGATGAAGGAGCATGTTGCTGGGCACTTGCAAATATTTTGGGTCCAAAGTCTGATTTTTCTAAAATGAAAATGGCACACGGTTGCCCTTGTTGATCTTTGAGTTAAAAAGAACAAAGAACTTGGTTCTCAATCTACCGATATATTTAAGTCCATGTTTAGATGTATGTTTTTGTATAACGTTGTATAAGTTGAATAAAACTCCATATACCTCCAGCTTGTTTTGCAGTAGAAAAACATCTTGTATTTCTGGGATCATCTTTCCCGACTCACTGCGTGACCCCCTCAGGAAACTTCCAACACAGACCCCCCTCATGCTTGGTTTCTCTTTGCCAGGGGCACCTTGATGTGTACTATATTCTTATTTTTACTACTGCATAGTATTATTGATTGTGATCTTAATGCCTTTCTTAATCTGTTAAGCTCTTTGAATTACTTTGTGTACGGATTGCGCTATAAAAATAAATTTGGCAAGCCTTGCTAAAGATTTCTTGTATCATGTTCTAAAGCTCATTTGCAATAAACAACTTGAACCACATAAAGTTGTTAATAATGACCATAATGCATTTGTCTTTGTGAACACTGTTGAAATACTATGTTTGTGAGGGGCTTAATGGTTAGAAATAAAGCATCCAGACCCTTGAAGGTAACCCAGTTAACTGAACACAAAACAATACTGACCAAACAAAAGCTGTGCTGGAATGAGGAAATACAGGTCCAGCATCAGCTCCATCAGAGCGTCAGGGAGAGACAAGGTTCAGGCAGTTTAGGAGGGATGTTAAAGAGCTTTCTGGACCACAACTCTGTGTGTTTTCTTCCGGACATCAAAGAAGGATGTAAAAACCTGTCTCCGGAACGACCTCTGTCTTGATTAAAAAGAAAACAAACCAAAAAACTCAAAAACTTAATTTTACACAAACTCAAACCAGTCTTTAGGTATAGTTAGTTAGTTCTATATATAATATATATTTTATAGTTATAATAATGCACTAGACTTTTCTCTCCAACATATTACCTGACATGGGACATTATGAGCTAAGTTTAAAATAGCACAACAGTTGGTTAGGCTACAGGTTTGTTCTTCACATAACCATTCATTATTAGATGTTAATAAGATGTAATTAAAATGATATGATTCCTTTTCCAGTTATACTTTTGTGTTACTTGAATGAATAAAGAAATCTGCCACCTTGTCACCAGAATAGACTGATATGGCCCAAGTCCTAATTAAGCATTTTGATATTTTAACTTATCTTTTTTGTACCTAACAAGTAACCAGTCTCCAATATTATTTTCGAAACAACAAGTGCTTACGGATTAGTAAAGCATATTTTCTTACAATGCTTTGTAGTACAACTTCCTTACATTACTTAATATCTCTTACAATTGTTTTATGTCATCTGAGTCATCTGAGTTAGGAACAAGAGGCCGTTCTCCTGGTAAATTGATGCCTTGTTGTAACTTGAAAACATGATTGTGCTGGTTGTCATAAGTGAAATAGTAACCGTCTGATGACCTGAGCTCCTCTGCTCTAGTCTGCCCACTCTCCACTACAGCTTCTTTTATAGCCATCTATAAAAAGGACAGGACACGCCCCTTCACCTGTAACACTACACTAACTCACTCTCGTGTTGACCTAAAGGGTGGGAGCCACTTGATGCTCATTCAATGTAAAAGACCAGCTCTGTGAGCAAGAATATTTATCACAAAATAAATTTACACAAGGGATAGGATCACAGTATAAAATCTCTCATGCCATTATTATAAACTGCATTCTTTGGATTCCTTAGCAATCAGAGTATTTGGCATCTAAACAAGTACCATGCACATATATGGCTTTCTGAGTTCTAAGCAAAGGTCTGAAGCACTGTGGGTGAAACATGTTTTTATAGATGTTATATGGCCCTTTAATCGTGCATTGTGTGACTTTTTTTCGTGGAGGGTCTGTAAAATGCTTTTCTCTGTGTAAAAGTTATTTCTTTGTCTGGAATGTTTTACAGTATGGTACTAAACCTTTCTATCTTCACAGGGACCAAACCCTGCCAAGTTACAGGTCAGATCTGTAAGAATGTCTGTTTTTCTAAGTATTTTGAGCTATAAATCCACCTGTAATTGAATAAATGCAATGTTGAGCTGATTAATGTCATACTGTGCAATGACTTATCCATAAAAACAAGCTGGTGACAGACCCCCAACCAAAAAGTTACATAGTGCGCTTTTAAATATGTTGTAATAGTTCACAAAGGTCAAACACAAACTAATTGCAGAAAGGTTTTGGATCTAGACCAGTAGTTGGTAATAGATCTAATTTAGTGCAGTCAGGTCTTCTTTTCTCTGATAGATCTGGAATCTATAAATTTTTCTTATTTTATTTTTTATTTATTATTGATAGTGGGCATACTTCTTAGTTCAGAACCTTTGTTGAAGCTTGATTAAAACTAGAACATTTGTGATAATGAGTTTCCTTTGATAATGTTACCTGGCCACACTGAGGAGGTCAAAGGTACACTCTGAGATATCAAAGGCCAGGTGCTCATGGTCTGAGGTGAGGTAGACTTCAGCGCCCCCTAGTGTCTCACTATTTAGTTGTTTGTGTTTGAGTGAGTCCAGTGTGGTGTAGATGATGCGCGCTCTCTGCTCCTCTGTGGAGGGGTCAGCCCAGTGATAGCTCGGTAACGCAGGGCTGTGAAGGAGGAAGTAGACAGAAGACATGTACACTCTGTAAAACTCCTGCTTCACGTGGGACAGGTTTCTCTACAAAAAAAAATCAAAAAAGAAATTACAAATGTGGTCATATTTAAGATGTAAACTCTTTTAAATAGCACACAAACCCTCTGTGATCTGCTCATGCTGGCGTCAACATCTGTCCAGGCACTCTAGAGAACAAAGAATAAAAATTAAAAAAATAAAAATTGATAGATTAAAAATCCACTGCTTTTTTTTTTGTCCATTCATTTTTGAATGTCTATAAAATATAATCAAATTGCTATTAGTTTTACTTTTAATTAAATCAAACTTTTCCAAAATGTAATTCTATCCGGGGTAATAAGCAGTAGTCAACTAGTTAGTGAATACTTCAGTTGATGATAGAAAATTATTTCTATTGTATATTGCTTATTTAAATAATCAAGTAAAGGTTGCAATATGCTGACTGAAGGCTTCTAGACAGAGAATATTTATTAAGAAAAAAAGTATATTAGTGATTACAATTTTTGACATGTTGATTTAATAATTTTGCTGTGTTGTCTTTGTTATAATAAACAATTTATGATTATGCCAATTAATCATTGCAGCTTTATAAATAATAATTGTTTTAATATTTCCGTTTTTTTTTTTGTTTGTTTGTTTTTTTTAAGTCAAGAACAAAATCAGTTGAATTTACTTACAGAACCTATAGAAATTTGTATTGCCATGAAATAATGAAATACTTCCTCTACCCTGAGAGCATCCAGCAGGTCCGGTTGATCCAAAAGCAGAGGAAATGTGGCAAGAACTGGACTGCAGATCAGATCTACAAAGTGACACAGGTTATTGTAGGTCCAGTGATGTGAAAGGGCTCATATTACTCTGATCTATGCTATAATGTTGTTTCCTTATGAAAAACAGACCTGGAGTTCTGTTCTGTTTCACTGACATATTTTTAACACACAAATCCTGCATATTTAGGCTGAGGTCTTCTTTCAAACAGAAAACACCACCTTGTGATATCATGTGGTAA
Organism: Boleophthalmus pectinirostris; assembly: GCF_026225935.1. NCBI lineage: Eukaryota > Metazoa > Chordata > Actinopteri > Gobiiformes > Gobiidae > Boleophthalmus > Boleophthalmus pectinirostris. Next base: position 23,135,534 of record NW_026571404.1, read on the forward strand.
TATTAAACTCCACACACCTTCACTAGAATCATTTGAATAATTTCAGACCTGGAATTGTCAATTGCACAAAAAAATAGAAGGTAGCTGTTAACTTGAAAACTATCACAACCTGACATCACAAGGTGGACCAGAGCATTTTGAGCTATGGCGATGTGGACAGACTAATAATGCAGGATTACTCAAACGTGTGAATGAAGCAAAACGTAACTCCAGGTATTTTTTTTTTTTTTTGAATGTAACACCATTATAACATGGCTTAAAGCACGCAAGAGGCCATGTGGCATAATATAGAACCATTAAATGTACCATAGTGGCTGTGTGTAGCTCTGGCTGTACCTGCGCTCTGCATAGTGGGCCTGTCCATCAGCAGAGTGTCACACAGCAGCTGTCGGTGCAGAGTCAGGACACGGACACAGCTCAGACTGTGAAGCAGAGTGTCTGGGAGCAGGCTGACCGCAAACACAAAGGACAAAACTAAAATTATAACACAAATAATATAATCTAAATTGCAATTACCAAATTTCAAAGGCTGCAAATGTTATCTTGCTAACAACAGTAGTCAAGAATTCTACAAACAAGAAACTAAATATGTGGGATTCTTAACAGATTCATTTAACAGTTCATATTTCAAATCTAAAATTTCAATGTCAGTAACTTTTCTAGTGGAGAGTACTTGGTTTTCTCCATGGAAATGTTTGTGCTTTCCCTAGAATGTTCCAAGGTAAGGCATTAGATATTCTCTCTAACATTTTCTTGGTTGTTTATATGTAAATCCCTTAAAAAAAACTCGCATCTCCAGACTTGACTGTGTAACATGGCCTGATGGTGCCATCTGCGTGTCTCCATGGAGATAGGTACATTTAATGCCATACTGTGGAACATTTTAAGCAAAGCAATAACATCTGTATGGAGAGAGAAATGATACTCCTGATCTGAAAAATAAAATTGCAAATATAACCTAAAATTGCAATTAAAATCACAATCCAGATTTCCCTCAAATTGAGATGCCATTCGAACACTCCTATCGTCACCTCAGCAGTGCCCTGGTGCGGCTATCGGGAGATTTCAGTTTAATAATGAGTTTGGGCTGCCGTCTGGACTGGAGCATCTGCTGGAACACACTGGTTGGGGCTGAAAGGAGGAAATAAATCAAGTATTAAGCATTCCTTTGTGCTGTGTATGAGAAAAATATAAGACAATAAATAACTGATACAATTCACAGTCTTACATCCTCTGGTGGCTGAAGCTTCCACTGCCACATCTTTTTCATAAGGTGTTCCACCGTTAACTGGCAACTCATAGGTCCTACACGTGAAACATAACATTCAAAGAACTACTGTAACTTTTGGTGATTTCTAAAGAATCATAGGCTGTGTAAAAGAATATATACAACTATATATAATATATCATTATATAATAAGAAAAAAAAGACAGTCTAATATGTAATAATAATAATAATAATAATAATAATACCTATTGGGAAGCAGGTTTCCACTATCATCTGTCAGCTTGAGGAAGGCCCAGCCACAACTTAGGTCTCCTCTTTCACCAGTTGACTACAATTTAGATCAAATTATGTTTTTATAAATTACATAATTATTCAAATTAGTAAGCAAAGCAAAATCTTCTTAATGGTAATGATTCTGTAATAATTATCAGTATGAAATTTTTTTTTTGTGTTTTCTTACATTTCTAATGAAAGTGACTCCCAGTTCAAAGAGGATGCCCAAGTCTGGAGATGATGAGTTGCAACGTAGAAAACAATCTCCATCAAGCAGAGTGGGTAATATACCACTCATCTAACACAAACATACATCATTATTGTACAATTGAAACATTATTTTCATCATGATGAGTCTTACTTTGGTATGAATAAAATTTTACAGTCATACTATGTCTTTATTATACCCTTGGTGAGAAGGTCCAGGTCTTTGGGCTCTTGGGGTTGTACGTCACTCTGACTGTGTTGATGTTACTTAACACCTGAAATACTGATTCCGTTAATTTTTTCAAAACAAACATAGTTTAATATATTTTTCAATCATTTGACACAAAAACAAATAAACTGCCAAATTAACTACAAAGAAAAAATGTTTTATTCCTATTGGAAACATTTTGAGTCATTTAAATTTAGTTCTACTCTTTTTGTATCTCATTTAAATATTTTACTGTAGATGGTATTCTCTTGATATTCTTTGGCATATCATTAAAATATGTTGGTCTTTTTTTTCTTAATTTCATCATCAGAAATGAACTCTACATTTGCATCTGTTGAAGCTATATATGATAGACCATTTGAAATGACCAAAATACTACTAACTGATTTGGACATAGAACACAGATGTGACACAGGTAGAGGTAATTCTGTAATTGGAAACAAGGGCCAAAAACTAGTCTAAAATATTAAATAGAATTGAAATAAATGCATTGAATGATCCTAACCTGATTTCCGTCAAAGGCACAGAGGTGGATGTGTCTGCTGAGGACCTGGACTCCCACCCCAGGCGTAGGAATCTGCTTACAGCTCCACAGAGTGAAACAAACATTCACTTTAACTTGTCGAGGGCGGACCTATGCACCAAATCAGACCATCATTTGAATAAATACATTTTACAAATTACTTTCAGACATCAAATGTACTATGCATTTGTGCTGCTCTCACTCTGCCTGAGTCTGGGTCAAAGAAGAGGTCTTTAAAGGAGAGTTGTGATTGGCTAAGTTCAGGCTGGAGGTAATGACTTCCTTTGTATTTTATCCCTGTCAAATATTAACATAATTATAGATTTGATAACATCAAAGTCAAGCAACAAATTGTGTTCAAATCACCTTCCTCTGTGTGCAATTTGTTTAAAGTTGATGGTCTGAATCCTGAAGGTATTGCACCCATGGCAGAAAGGACATCTGTTGCATCAATCTGTAACACACTAAATATGTGAGTGTGTTCATTATTTCAGTACAAAATACCTGAATACACACCTCTGTAAGGGCTTTTCTCACTGTAGACCAGTTGGAATGAGGAGTGCTGTCAGGAAATGTAGAACAAGTGAAAGGGTGGTCAAATTGTTAGGTGATTTTTGTGTGATTTGGGTTTTAATCAGATGGAGTTGTAATTGATTAAATGAAACCTCTGTCTGTTCTCGGCATCTCCATATTTTTCTTCATCAGATTTTTCTGGGATATCCTCCATTTCATCACTGCCATCTTCATCATTGTCTTCATCACTCTCTTCCTCTTCACTCACACCAACACCAAACTGAAATATAATTTGGATTCAATAAGCATTCAGTTGCCCATTGATTACATTAAATTAATATCATATTTTAAATATGGAACTTACTTTTAAATAGTTTTTTGGGACTAATCCTCTATTTCCTCCAGCATTTTGGGCAAGCCACCATCCATCAGCTGTTTTTCTGATGATGGTCAAAACCTCTCCTTTCTGTAGCCAAGAAGGCAAGGCAAGGCAAGGCAAGTTTATTTGTATAGCACAATTCGTACACAAAGTAATTCAAAGTGCTTTACAGAATAAGAAATACATTAAAATCATAATAAAAACAAATCAAAACATAAATAATCATGAAGATTAAAATTAAAAAAGAGAGACATAAATTGGAGAGAAGAGTGCGGAATGAAAACCTTTCAGTTATATGCACAGTTAAACAGAAATGTTTTGAGTCTGGATTTAAACAGCGTCACAGAAGAGGCCTGTCTCACATGTTCAGGAAGACTGTTCCAGGTTTTAGCTGCATGAACCTGAAACGCTGACTCCCCTTGTTTAGTCCTGACTCTGGGCACCAGCAGGAGGCCGGTCCCTGAGGTCCTCAGAGTGCGAGATGGTTCATATGACACTAACATGTCACAGATGTACTTTGGTGCTCGGCCATGGAGAGACTTGTACACAAGCAGAGCTGCTTTAAAGAACAAGTGCTTATAGCCATTGAGTGTGATCATGTATAATGTGACTGACTTAAATTATCAGTATTATTAATTTACATCCTTTTGTCAAAAATAGATGTTTTTGTTTGTTTGTTTGGTTGGTTGTTTTGTTTTTTTATTGTAGTACTTCAAGATATTATCCTTTTCGCACATAGTTGAAATATATCTTATATAAGTATATAGGCAAATATATCAGTGATCTTAAATTCACGTATTAAAACATATCTAAGTACACAGAAATCCTACTACTGTAATAAATAAATAGAACTTTAAAAAAATATAGGCATTATAGGACAGCTGTAGAATGAGATGGACTGAGAGAGGGTAGAGGCATTCTGCAAATGGTCGAGGGCAGGACACAAACCCATGATGCCAAGGTGATAACCAACTGTGCAAGGCCACCAAAAACATAGTAAACTGAAAACCTTTACCTTTACAGTTAGATCTCCTTCTTGTTCTCCACTGAAGTCACAGAGGACAGTGTAACTCCCGAAGCCTGACTGAAGGGGGCTCACATGCTCGGTCTCTTCATCATCATCATCATCATCATCATCATTATTATCATCATCATCATCCTCATTACTGACACCATTACTGTCATCGGCCTCATCCTCCTCTTTCTCTCCATCCTCAGTTGTTATTTCACTAAACACAGATTTATATAGATTAGACAGGTATTACCACAGTCATTGAGCATATCAGATGTGCACTCAGGGCTGACTCTTTAGTAGAGCTGGGTCCTGGTGGTGACAGCTCCAAAAACAATGTCTCCAAATGCTTCAGTATGTTCTGCAGTTTTGTCACTTCCTCTTGTTTCCTCTGCTCATAGTTCCCAACAGGGGCTGGTTCATCAGCCTTTTCCAACACAAAAAGCAAATTCATCAAAATCTTATCTTGATTTTATAAAATGAAGCCACATTACACCAACCTTTGTCAGACCATTAAGTGCTTTTAAGGTCTTTTTTCCATCGATTTGCAGTTTTTGGCACCTGTTTCAATAATTGACTATGGTTAAGGTTAAGGTAAAACCACAATGTAAAGAATAATAATGATGGCAATTAATGCAATGAAAAAAATACCTCTGTATTAAATCTGATGTGGATTCACTCCTTTTGTGCACATCAGTCGCTAGAAAATCCACCTAACAGCATAAAAATCTATATCTTAATACCAGGTATAACAAACAATTGCTAATAAAATGCAACATTACTCATATACAATGGAGAAAGGAAAACACACATGTTCCCGTTTTTCTTGAAATTAAGTGTCAAACGAACCTTCTTTTTAAATGTCTCCGCATCTTTGTGAATACGCTGCAAATGTCCCCTTCTTTTTGGTGCCATTTGTTTGTCTCAAAAAGCCCAGTCCATCAATTAGCAGCTCGTTTAGCAGCTAGCTCCACCAGCTTCCACTGGTCGCTAAGCAACCGCGTTTAGCTTTCTCTTCTTCGGACAATGCTTTGTCTAGTTCGAAAAGTACACGGCTGCCATCTAGTGGACAGATATAAAATAATAGCAACCCAACCGCAAAAAACATACGCGAAATATTATGATGTTGAATTGACGTACATATTCAGGTAGTACAGCTGCAAAAGAAAATTAATAAAGTAACATATCAAATTGGAGACAACAAAGGTTCCTTAGTTGAAATTAACGCGGTTGTGTAAGTGTCCCCCATAAATGCCTACAGAGGGCGTCGTACCTTTGTTGTGCAATTTGCTGCTTTTCTGGGCGACTCGTAAAATATTATTTTCCGCACTGGGATTTAGTTAAAATAATATTTTAGAGTACTTTACTGATCTATAGTTGGTTATTTGTGCTAATACTACAACTTTATTGAATGTATGCACATGTATATGTATACAACAAAATGTATCTGTTTAGATTAGGTTGAATAGTTTACTGAATAGTAAATGCATTGGTCTTTGCAGCTGGAACATGAACGCAGCTTGAACTCACTCTTATGTATTTGGCGTCATGGCTGCCCCCGTAGCACTCATTCAAGGGGCCAGCAGAGGATTGGGGCTTGCTTTCTGCAAACACATTTTAAAAAATAAAAGTCCAGCTGTTGTCATTGCCACATGCCGGAATCCTGATGGAGCAGCCGAATTAAGGGAGCTGTCTACCCAGCACCCTGGGAGAGTTACGCTGCTCGGACTGGACGTGAACCGTGAGGAGGACATCCGAGGAGCCTCGGAGCTCCTGAAGCAGAACTTTGGGCGGCTGGACCTGCTCGTCAACTCCTCCGCCCTGCTGCACCCCTCAGGGAAAGGAGAAACCAGTCTGAGGGATGTGTCTGCACAGGTATGGCTGTAACATCCTTTATCAAAAGATAAAAACAGACAATGGTGGGAAAAGCTTGTTCCTTCGCATAGCTAAATCTATGTTTTATGTCATTTATGCCATGCAGGCTTACTAAAGCGGGAAATTTAGGGAGACGTTCATTTTCTTTTTCTTGTAACAGGGCATCATATCTACGTTGACCACAAACACAGTGGGTCCTCTGGTCATGGCCAAGTATTTTGCACCCCTTCTGCAGAAAGGTGGAGGAGGCTTTGGTCAACAGCCTGAAGATAATTCTAAACAGCACAGCGGAATCATTGTTAACATTACTGCAAAAGTTGGATCCATTGGTGACAATGGTGAGTACAAATATCAGCTACTATCTGGTACCTGGTCTTTCACAAAGGTCAGTGCTATTTGGTACAGTTCACTGAACTTCTTCTCTTAATATTGCTTTCTTTGCACTTTATAGGTCTTGGTGGATGGTACAGTTATCGGATGTCAAAAGCAGCACTAAATATGGCAACAAGAAATCTGTCCATAGAACTGGGCCGTGGCAGGCAGAAGGTAAGTGAATGTTGATCAATCCATTGGCCTTCACAAGTCTTCACAGAGATTAACTGTTTTCTTCAGGTGCTGTGTGTGTCTTTACACCCTGGAACAGTAAACACAGATCTGTCCAGGCCTTATCACAAGAATGTACCAAAAGACAAGTTGTTCAGCACTGAGCACTCCGTCAATTGCCTAATGAACATCATTGACACACTGAATATCAAGAGGACTGGTAAAGCCTATAGCTGGGATGGGTCAGAGTTGCCCTGGTAGCACACACCAACACAGGAAACGTGTGTTCACTTTTGCCTTCACTTAATATCATGTAAATGTGTCAGTTAAGTTAAGCTGTACTAAATCAATAAAGCACATTACGTTTTTAAACATATAGGCAAGCAGTCATCATGGATTTTTATGATGTATAAGTATGGAGACATAGCCCAGTACACATCACTTACAATGTAAGTGATGTGTACTGGGCTATGATCATGTAAGTCTTACATGATCATAAAATACCCAAAACCACATTACCAAACTGAACCTGGCCATGATTTCAGATATAAGTGATCAAAATAAAAATGAAATAAAAAATGTACACTTCAGTCTGTGTAACCTCTACCCTTAGATTCAGACCCATGGATTTGCCTCTCATCTAGGAGAATGAAACTGTCACATTTTAGACTAGACTAATTAACCCCCAGTGGGCAGCATAGATTGTTGTTTCAGAGTCATTTTGTGTTACGTTTAGGGGTAATGTTACCAGTGGCAGCACAATGTACATACGTTTTTAAGGATAGCATTGGAATGTGACTAACTGAAAGACTGCAGTTGTGACTTATTTTGAGCATATATTAAGCTAAAATCAAGTCCAAACTAACAAGTCAAGCCCTCCTGTGTTGCCATGGAAATTTGCCCACCAAGGAATGTTTTATGAAAATTAAACTTCAGCCAACCAACCACTCTATACATCAGCAACAGTATATATTGTACACAGTATTACATATTGCTATATGTAGAATATAGGCTATTGACAATGTTTGATCAGCACTAACAGACAGCTTCACCACACGATGGCAGTGAATCGTTGTCATTGATAGCCTAGCCGTGCTACAAAAATCTTTACTTTTTTGTTTGTTTGTTTGTTTTTACATTTAACATTGGTCCCGCACATAAAACATGTAGACTATAGGCTTGGACTGCATGATCGCATACACATTAATCTTGTGGGACTACACTTGACAGAGGCAGAGCTCTGCTGCGTGCACCAGAGCAGAGAGACGTGCGGGTGAACTGTCATCGATTAATTATCTTAATAATTATCAAATAGAAACCACCGGTTAGATAGTGTATGCCAATGTGTATGACCGTATGCCAAGAGTGAAAACAGTGTGCGGAGGTGACCGGGTTCACCGTCGCACAGTTGGAGCCATAGACTGTATGGTTGGGGCTGTGTGACGTAGGGGTGGTGCTACAGCAGCAGCAGCAGCGCCGGTGCAGCCGCCGCGCACAGCTCAATGTGGGGAAATGACCGAGAGTGACCTCGAAGACGACACGCTGGTGTAGCCGCTGTTTGTACACACGCTTGTTTCAGCATTATTGCAATGTGCGCTGAGGTTTAGTCCGATCGTTATTTTCTCTGTGAAGGAAAGGGCCAAAGGCCATCTGTGAGTGCGTTATTACGAGTGTGTTGCCGTGGTGCTAACATTAGCGGGCTAAGCTAAGGTACGGTAGCCTGGTTTCTCGTCGCAGGCGTCAAGCCTTTTTCCTTTTTTTTCCTGCAGATGCTAAGCTAAGGCTAGGCTAACAGCTGTCATGGATAAAGCCAAGTCAATGATGGACAAGAAGGGGGCGTCGGGGCCCTTTCATATGGCTAATGGACAGAGCCAGCGGGGCTTTCAGAGTCCCACAATTGTGACAGCAAATGGAGCCTGCAGTAGCGGACACAACAGCCACAGCAACGGAGACAGCATGCACCATCTGCACCGAGGGGACGAGCCGGACTGCACCGGCTCCCCGGCCAAGAGGTCCAGGCTCCGGAGGAGGACCGAGTCCATACGGCGGAACAGACCCCGTGAGTATAAGTGCGAGTTAGTCAATAGCAGTGTCATTGCCGTGTGTCTAAGTATTTTGTTATAATGTGTAACACTTTCATTCATAGTAATCATGGATGGATATCATTGCCCATTTTGCTTTTTTTCCTTACACAAAGATGTTCGGTTGAATAATTCATGTATTGCTTTAAGGGTGAAACTGCAGGCTGTGCCCATTGACTGTATGTCCTAATGTCCATCCCGTTTCTCTCCTTTAAGCCGTCGTCGTCAGGGAGACCCCCTTTTGTTTTGTGGACCCTGTGGCTGCTGTTGGTGTGCTCTGATTGGTGGAGAGGCGGTGGTGAAAGAGCTCCTGATAAGTGGGCTTGGCTTGACTTGACCAATCAGCGCACCCCCTCTGTCTCCATGAGGCAGAACCCCGCCCCCTTATTTACTGGCGTGGTGCGCTTCCGCCTGATGTGACAGGGAGTCTGTTGGAAACTAGCAAAGAATGAGTTAAATTGTGCATGTTTGGCTGTGTTAAGCCATAAAAGAGTAGACACACTATCAAGGCCGCACTTTCTGCAAGACTGAAGTAGTTTTGACTTCACTTGTTAGCCAATAGTGCCTTCGACAATGAAGTTTGTTGGCGATAAGAAACCAGGTAAGTGTTCTCTGGTTTCTGCTGTTGTTTAGATCTTGGTTAAAATCAATAAGAAGGTGTCTCTTAAGTCAGTTTTGCTATTATTTTGGTTATAGGGGCTGAAGTAATTATTCATTGTACTAGTAGTATTCTGAATAGACAGACGTGGTATGCAGTTGTAGTCATTTGACAAAGTTGTTGGGATTGTTAGTGAAAGTGACAGCCCCTCACTCTTCTATCCCATCTGTCATTGCTTTTCTACCAGTATATTTGCTTTGCTTTGACTACTCAAAAGTATGCTCTGCTTGAGTACCATACCAGTTCTTTGACACTTGAGACTAGTACTACAAGTATATTTATTAATTTTATTTGATCAGGAAGTCCTATATAAAGGATCTTAAAGGGACAGTCCAAAACAAATGCACCATTTGATGTTAATAGAATGCCCTGCCTCATATTTAGGGCTTGGTATCATTAAGAAGTTGCCAGTACGATACATGCCTCAATACATAGGCCACGTTACAACACATATCTCGATACAGTGAGCTTTCAAAATCTATACAATATATTTCATATAGATTTGATGCAGTTCAATAAAAATAATGGTTAAGTCATGGCTGTGATACTAAAAGTCTTTGTTAAACCACTTCTTATGCAAAGTTTATATGAAACACACCAATTTTAATAATGAAAACAGTGAAAATGTCACATGAGTTGCACAAATGAGTTTCCCTTCACTAAACAAACAACAAAACTGTAGCACTGTAACAAAATTATTTTGTAAAATATACCAAACTGTTATATATACTGTGTCATCACATTAAACTATACGATATTTCAATATTTTTGCATACCCTTACTCATATTGCACGTGCTTACTCACATATCACCAAGAGACACTGCAGGTACATTTTGAAATATCCACGGCATCATTTTGAATAGCATCCAGCTGCTCTGATAAACCTGAATAACCTTTTGAGCTTTACTTGCGAACCAGTCCTTTAATTATACCGCAGATTATTATTATTATGAGCCGCGTATGTTGGCCAAATCAATTTACTATTCTACAATACTGCAGTTGTTATCTTGTTATCTAATAATATAGTTTTAAAACAATTATACGAGGAAGTATAATAGCCATAAGAACAGACTTATAATTGAGTTAGGACATTTGTCCAGGTGTGTATAGAAGTCACTGGCATCAGGGCAACTTGTACTGTGCATATTCTTGAAAGAGGCTTGTTGTTTGTCTGGTATCACCAATAGTAGGTCTGAGTCTTACAGATTTTCTTTAGTATTTCAGCTTTATCGACTCATATATGTGCATTCTCATTTACCCTCTCAAAGTTGTATTTGGAGTCATTCATGCATGTTTGAGTGATCTTTAATTGATTTTAATATTTTCAGGACTCCTTTTCCCATTTTCACCATCACAGCATATAAACACTGCTCAGTATTTACCTTATTCTCAAATTTTATTTTCTTAATGATACACGTAGGATTCGACAGCATTGCATAGTTATTTTGGTATTAAAAAAAAAAAAATCAGCATTTCTCTAGCATGGTGTGCTGCTGGAGGTCGGAGGTCCTGAGAGCTGCACAGCTCTTTGTTGTGATGATGTTTATAACAACATCATCTCCAACTGGGCACCACAGTTTTCTAATGTGGAAGTTGGGAGATTTGTTTTGTTTATTAATTCATTTAACATGAACATTGCAATTTAAAATGTCCAAATTATACCATGATGATTCATGGATGTCATAGATTATAACTATATAGCAGACATAATATGTCTTCTTTAAATGTATACCATGATGGCCTAGTTTAAAGAGGAATTTATCTATTTTATGGCAAAACTGCTGTTTGCATTGTAGCCTACATACTTTTATTTACAGAGACACCATAATGTTTTTAAGTTTGTGTATAATTTAGCAGTGTGTCTGCTTCTATAGTTGATGCTAGTCTATATAGCTAATGCAATGAATGAATGAATGACTTGTTTCTGAGAACATGTAGTATTGGTTACCTTCACAGACAGAATCACCTCCAGTTTTGTCTTTACCGATAATGGTGTTTTAATTCAGAAAGTGCTCAAGGGGGACTGCTTACAGACTGGCCATTGTTAGCATGAGAACAACTGTAGCTGTATCTGGGTAGTTTGCATGAGAACATGACATCCTAATACTTGGTCAATACAGAAAGACCCGGAATTGCACAATAAATATCTCCTTGTAAAATGTACATCTAAGCTAGGTGAGAATGGAATTTGAAAGGTTAAAGAGTAAACCACATAGTTAATAAAGAGGTGATAGGTGACACACACAAAAGGTCTAATCATTGCAAAGCACAAGGGAGTGCAAAGTCAAATACCCCTGTATTGTTAAGATGCAATTCACAATACACATATCTTGTAAAAAAAACAAACAAAAAAAACATGACGTCTTTTAAATAGTTGGTATTCAACAACAAACATATAGTGTTTCTCAGCGACTCGACCTGAAAGCACAAGAAGTGATTGTAATCTGAGAGTGGACTTTGCCTCAATAAGCCCAGAGAATCACTGCACTGCAAACTCTCACTGGGGTTTAGACAACTTCTGAGTTTAGAATTAGATGCACTGCCTAGGCCTGTCACCATAATTATTATATTAACCTCTCATTCAATATATGAAAGCTGGGACAATATATTTTGAGGTTCAAAATTAATTGTGTGCACAGTTTCTGTGCAAACGTTGTGAGATTTGGGGTATTTTTATTGTAATACAATAATATTTAAGCTGCAGAGGGTTGAATATGTGACTTCTCTGGATAATTATTCTAGGGTTCATTCTGTTCTTTATTTGTTCCAGCTCAGGCCTTTTAATGATACAGTCTATTTAATAATGATTTACTGGGATTATCCTGTTTTTACTGAAATTGAGGCATAAAGTTTCTATGTTATCGTTTATCACAGTATGTTTCTGTAGCGGTATATCATGCATGACATATAAACTGAATACCACAAAGGGCACTGTGGGCAAGTGTTGAAATGTCCACAGAATTTGTCTTTGACTAAGAGATTGAACTTGATCTCTATGAGAAACAGGATTATTGCACAAAACAGTCCTGTGTCCTCTTCATATGACAAAATTAAATTGTAGCACAGCAGAGAAGCAGGCAGAGTTTGCAGCTGTGCATGAGAACTGTGGCATTAGCAGTTGAATGTTTTCTACAATTGCATTTGTCAAAACAACCACATGTTTTCAGCTGCACAAGGTCCTTATTGTGACCTATGGCATCTACATTTTCTACATTTAAATTGTCCCACATAACTTCTACATTAAGACTCATGGTCAAGACTCTTTTACATAAGACTCATCACTCAGACAAAACTAGCAAACAGATTAAGACAATAAAGATAAGGAAGGGACAGAGACAGGAAAACATAAAAACAGGGGCTGTAAAAAGCTTGATCTGGTTTATCAGACAAAATATTGGAACTAGATTAGACAGAAAAGATATGCAATAGAACAGGTTAGAAAGAAAAGCTATGCAGTAGAGCTGGTTAGAAAGAAAAGGTAATTAGTAGAACCGGTGGAAAGCTTTATAAATGCAATCAGTTACAGAATACCTACATTAAATATTTTGTAATGTACGCCTTGACTCCTTGATTACCTAACTAACGATTGCCATCACTGAAGAGAAAAGGAAAAATCACTTTGTGGTGATTACATGTGGGATTTTTCTCACTAATACATTGCAGTTTGAAGCTTCAGTTTTCATGATGAAGTACTTTTTTCTTTGATTTTAGAGAAGTAACTATATTCTGGATACCACCAAATGAACTGTACCTGAATTCAGTTACTCAAAATTCATATTCTTAATACATACTTACAGAATTAGTTACGTCCCAAAACTGAAGTGAGAGCTGAAGACAAAGAAAATTCAGTCATGGATGGGGGTTTGGTTACCATGGAAACTAGTATTTTTTTTCTGTTTTGTTGACGTGGCAAAATTCAATGTATTACATTTACTTGGGAGGCCCTTTCTGTGGAGCAAATTTTTTTTTACTTATTTGTAATGTACTTGTTTGCTTTCTATGCACAGCCTTCCCCTGGTTTGGAATGGACATCGGGGGCACCCTAGTGAAGCTGGTGTACTTTGAGCCTGTTGATATCACTGCAGAAGAAGAGCAGGAGGAAGTGGAAAACCTCAAGTCTATCCGCCGCTACCTCACCTCAAATGTGGCCTATGGTGTGTACCCAGTATCACGCATGTATTCATTCATTTAGCTTTAAACCTGTAAATATGACCTCCTTCTTGTTTGTGAAGGTAAAACAGGAGTCCGGGATGTGCACTTGGAGTTGAGAAACCTGACCATGTGTGGCCGAACAGGGAATCTTCACTTCATCCGTTTCCCGATACAGGCCATGCACCGCTTCATTCAGATGGGCCGTGACAAGAACTTCTCCAGCCTACACACAACACTCTGCGCTACAGGGGGCGGAGCCTACAAGTTTGAGAATGATTTCCGAACTGTGAGTCTGATGTTGGCCTAATATCAAGCTATCCTATACCCAAGTCATAAACCAAAATAACACATTTACTTAGGGGCTTACACTTTCTCTTCTTTTTTATCTGTTGCTACTAAATTATTTTTGCAATCATATAAATATCTGATCCTAGGGGTGGGCGATATATCGATATTTTAAATATATTGAGATAGTTTTTAAACTCGATATGAATTCTGACATATCATATATATCGATATAATGCTTATATTCAATTCTGATTTCACCGCTTCGCTTGTTTACCTTCTCTCGTCGCCTTCGCGCGCCCCCGCCTCCCTGATTTTGTTCGCTCGTGTCTCCTTCACTTCTCACTACCACCGTGAACGCCGAAAGTTGGTGCCAGTGAAAAGCTTCAAGCACCACGAACCTTTTCCACCATTTACAGACAAAACCATCAGCAGCACATCCTCATATTCCACTGAGTCGCGTCCTTTAGCCCGAAAGAAGCTAAACGACCTGAGCTGCATGAGAAGTGCGCTGTTTATGCAAATGAGCCATGCGCTTAAGTTTCGTTTCTGTAAAATGTAAACACACGTGCGCAAAACTGCATTAAACACATTATTATCGCAAACGGGCTGATGTGGCTCTAGAGTCGTTATGCTTTATATATTGTAAAGTTTAGCAATGTAAAGTTTATTTATGCAGAATATTTTAATTAATAATCTGCTGCAGTGTCACTTGTACAATAGTGTTTGGAAACGTTGGGTTTGATCTGCAGTGGATTGTGGGATTAAACCTCAGAGCTCCTTACTGCTGGATAGGAACATGGATCTATTAAAATAAGGAACATCCTGAGCTTCTTCTGCTAAATGAGCTCATGGTTCTGGTTCTGGTTTGGATAACAGAGTTAATGCAAAGATGAGCTTGTGTTGAGTTGTTTTATTTATGAATGAAAAGAAGGAAATATGTATTATTTCTTTTATTTTACAGTTAAATTATTATTTATGTAATTAGGGTTTTTTATAATCTTAAATGTTCCTATATGAACTGCCGACCTCTTACAATTCAATTAAAAAAAAAAGGACCTTGTGGAATTTGGCAGATTTGTTTTTGCAGTTTTCAGTTTTAGGGGGTTATTTTTTCTTCAACATATATCGAGATATATTTATCGTATATCGAGATATTGCAAAATATATTGAGATATATTTTTTGATCCATATCGCCCAGCCCTATCTGATCCTAATATATTTGTCAGTCAGTGTCTATATAATCTTTGCAAACTTCAGTGAGTTCAGAGTTCACTTTTCGCCATTGTTTCTAGTAGATTAAATTTTTTAAATTTTATTCATTTTAATAAAAAATATAAGTATGGAGTAACAGAAAGGAGTAGACATGGAGTGAGTTAGCAGGAGATTAGTAAATAAAATGAAACATGAGTTTATTTAGCCTTTTATACATAAGCACCAATATACCATCTATTCATGTATGATCTTCTTTACTTGATGCATGGTGAGATCTTCTAACCCTACCCCCCCTTTCTACCTCCCCACCTTACTCCCTCCTCTCTCTCTCTCTCTCTCACTCTCTCTCTCACTCTCTCTCTCACTCTCTCTCTCTCACTCTCTCTCACTCTCTCTCTCACTCTCTCACTCACACTCACACTCTCACTCTCTGCCTTTCTCTCTGCCTTTCTCTCTGCCTTTCTCTCTGCCTTTCTCTCTGCCCCCTCTCGTAGATGGCTGATCTGGAGTTGCTCAAGCTGGACGAGCTGGACTGCCTGATCCGTGGTCTGCTGTATGTTGACCACGTGGGCTTCAACGGTCACCCCGAGTGCTACTATTTCCAGAACCCATTAGACACACAGAACTGTGTGAAGAGACCCTGCACTTTGGACAACCTTTTCCCCATGCTGCTGGTCAACATCGGGTCAGGCGTGTCTATCCTGGCCGTGTACTCTCAGGACAACTATAAACGGATTA
Source organism: Boleophthalmus pectinirostris (assembly GCF_026225935.1). Lineage (NCBI taxonomy): Eukaryota > Metazoa > Chordata > Actinopteri > Gobiiformes > Gobiidae > Boleophthalmus > Boleophthalmus pectinirostris. Next base: position 23,151,446 of record NW_026571404.1, read on the forward strand.
CTGGTACAAGGTGTGCAGCCCCACCTCAAATACAACCCACAAATGACTGATTATTTACTAGGGTCTCAATAATATAACCATTAACTTGCCTCAATGTTGCTCAACTAAAAGCTACTGGCAATTATTTATGCCATGCTGGAAAGCCTGTTAATGCTAACCAATGTGATTGGCTCTAACACCCAATATTTTCACATTTTATTCAACATATTTTAACAAATAAATCAGTCCTTACTTTATTTTTATGTTTTTTGTTTGTATTAAAATATGCCACTTGTGTATGATGTAACAGGATGTTGGATGTGACTGCCTTGTTTCTAGAAGTTTGTGGGTGGTTCTTTCCATTATGACAGTGTGAATGACAATAATAAAGACAAGGATATTTTTAGCTGCCTTTTTGTTTTTCCCCTTTGGCATTATGGAAATGTGATTTCAAAGTCCAACTAAACTCTTTCTTCCTGTATTTCCGTGTGTGCATAGGAGTATTGCCAAATATTTTTAATTCGAATGTCTTAACCGGGGTGTGTGACACTTTCCCCTTTCTTGTGCAGTCTTGGAGGTGGCACCTTTCTGGGCCTCTGCTGCCTGCTCACTGGCTGTGAGACATTTGAAGAAGCACTGGAAATGGCCAGCAAGGGCGATTCCACTAATGTGGACAAATTGGTCAAAGATATTTATGGAGGAGACTACGAGCGCTTTGGTCTACAGGGCTCTGCAGTGGCATCCAGGTTAGCCTACTCATTACAGTCCTACAAGCCATCCGATTTAAAGCATACTGTTTTAAAAGATATCTAGTGAAAAAAAACAACATAATTTTATGCTCTCAAAACAAGTGTCTTTCTGATCAGAGTGGTTATGTCCGCAGTCCAGTGTGTTCAAAGGTTCATCTGGTTTAGTGACCTGCTTTTATTGGCATCATAAACTCATGATATAAACATTCACAGTATCATAACTTGTCTCTCCTGAAGGTTATCATGACATTTTTGACAGTAATTGTTTCTTTATTTACTTAACTGTAGTTGTTTTTTTATGCAAAACAAGTTTTAAACAACTTTGATCTGATTTCTTTGAACCCAGTTTTGGTCACATGATGTGCAAAGAGAAGCGTGACAGCATCAGTAAAGAGGATCTGGCCCGGGCCACTCTTGTCACCATCACTAATAACATAGGATCCATCGCTCGCCTGGTCGCCGTCAATGAGGTAAGCACATACCTCTGATGCAAACTGTATGCTTACCAGGCACATGTTTGTTTGAATGTTGCACAACAGGTAATTTCACTTTGTCTAAATGAACTGTGTAGACCTCTGTGTTCTGTGGGCTTCTTTACAGTGTTGCCTTGTGACATAGCAATCAAGCAGCATTGTACAGGGCTATCACAGCACATGGACACGCGTCCTGTGTGTGTTAGCTACTGCCTACAGTAATAGTACTCTAATGTATTTCATTGTTTGTTCCTCCAGTGTATTTTCTAAGAATAAAACCTGCAAAGTGTCCTGGAATTAAGACGTGTGTATGATGAGGACTTAAGTTTGACACAATGAAGTCTGTAACTAAACCTTTGGCACCATGTCAAATTGCACAATAGAATATAGTGTACAGCATGCAGATAACCTTTTATTTTCCTTTGACATTTTCCATGAATTTTTAACAACGCTGGGGTCAGAAGCACACTGACCTGGATGCAGTCTCTCCTTAGGTCAACAAACCTAATCAAAGGTGGCAGTCTAAAAAAAGAGATAGAAAAAGAAAACAAGTAAACATCACTAGTAATACAACAGCAATACTACTGCTGTGCCCATCAACTCTCTGGCCCCACCTTGTGGTTGGAAAGTCAATCAACACAAAAACAAAGAAATTGTTGGGCAATATCTATCTTTGTAGTAGATCATTCTTATATTTAGATTTGTGCTTTGTTGTGCTTATTTCTGCAGAAAATTGAACGTGTGGTATTTGCCGGGAACTTTCTTCGTATCAACACAGTATCCACCAAACTGCTAGCCTATGCCATGGACTTCTGGTCCAAAGGGCAGCTAAAGGCACTCTTTCTAGAACATGAGGTAAGCAAAACTTACAAAGCCCTGTCATTTAAAAATTCAAATATAATCTAATATCTCCCTTGTTTTCTTTCTCAGGGGTATTTTGGAGCAGTGGGGGCTCTGATGGAGCTGCTCAAAGCCTCCGATGACCTGTGACCAGCACCTGTTTCTCTCAACTGTGATGTCAACTACTGTCGAAGCTCCGACTGTGTTTCTCAATGCTGCTCAGCGGTCTCCTGGAGGCCACTAAAGGAACTCTCAATGGGAGGGGATATACTGTAGATACAGAAACTGGGAAAAGCCATTTTATTAATTTATATTCTGTAAATAAGGATAACTTCTAATATTCTTCTCCCAAGCAGAGGCTCCCTTATAATAGAGATTTTATCATTGTAAGATTAATTTATGCTCTAATGTAATTGACTCTAGTGTTTCCTGTAACCTGTGGGAGGCATGGAGAGGTTTTGTTTTGCGTGTTTGTGTGAATAGCTACTGTAGCATTAAGTCTTTAACGCTGTAGTGCCCCAGTGACTGGTTGTGCAACATTTATGCAGAAATCTTTTTTATGTTGTCTGCTATACGACACCGTTTACATACACTCGGGCTTACAGTGAAGTCAAATCAAGTGCCAGTAGCTGTAATTGCCACCATGCTACAAGCGCGCTAAAGCCAAATTTTAAATATTCGTCCAACCTGCAGACTTTAAGTTAAACAGACATTGATAGCATTAGAAGTGTCCTAGGCTAGCTTCTTTTCATCCATTGCAACTCTGAGTTCTACATTGGTGGGACCAAGGCATTGTCTTCCTCCTGGTAGCACTACAGCAGAACTGGTCTGCCTCAGCATCCTTCATTCGTTCCCCTCTGTTGCCCAGTGACACATTGTCTAAGTGACCTAAACTACAGCGCCATCTGCTGCCTTGAAGAGTGTTACATGTCTGTATGTTACGGGACAGGACCAAGAGGGAAACTATTCCTAAAGGCATATGCAAACTGTATTTCTGACCCAGTAAGTCATTACACTCAGATGAACATGTGGCTTACAGGAAAAGGTACTGAAAAGGCATTAGTTTAATTTGTGTTGGCTACTATTTATTTTTCATTATTTGCAGAAAAATTCATGCCACATCATTATCATTTGAAGAGTTCAGTTGCAAAAACAGATATCTCAGTGTTGAAAAATTGGCAAACAGTATTTTTTTGTTGTTGCCATTTTCTACAGATATTATCAAAGACAATAATGTGAATTTTATCAAGGATGGGTGTAATATTATTTAGATTGCATTAAAATACATTTAGCTTAAGCCTAAAATCACTTTTTAAAATTGAACTTATCTGTTTTTGCAAATGACTCTTCAGTTATTGGTGAGCCAAACAAGCATTACTGAAGGATGGTGAGATCTAAAATCCCTTGCTTAACGTGGTTGTATTGTGTGTAATATGAAAATAGAATGAAGCTTTAAATGTAGTCTCCTCTGCTACCTTCTGTTTTTGTGTTAATACTCTTTTCCATTCTGCACTGTACTTAAACAAATGCCTTTTATTTTTTGTGCATTATCTTTTTTAATCATATTTTAACTTTTTGCATCATTCTGACGCCTCACTGTCTCCAGACTGATCTTGATGTTGTGTTCCTTAACCTTGTAGGCACAGTATTTTACAGTGAAAACAAAATAACAAAATCGTTCATTTAGTAACTTATTCTGATAGACCCAGATTAAATGATGACATAATGCTTTTTTTTTTCCTTTTACAAACTTGAGTTGATCCTTGTATTCCACTTTGACCCTCACAAACAACTTGCTTTTGAAATATGTGTAATCTTGAATAGATTAGTAGATGATTGTTCTAACTTAAAAAGAGGGGCATAACACTACTAATTCTCTGGGAAAAATGCAATGTGGTTGAAATTAAGACTAGTTTGAGTACCATGTCTTGTGTCAATGATGCATGATATCTGTTTTTTGTTTTGTTTTTTTGTCCCATCCTGTTTTTGCCTTGTTTTTTGTTTCATGTTTGCATTTTTAACCATAGCCTTGAGCAGGTGTCACCTCTGCTTTAAAATCCCATAACCTCCCCCATATGCCTTCACTTGGACTTAACTCACGTGTGTCCTTCAGTTACTATTTTTGTTTGTGATTTTTGTACCATGTAGTACATTTAACTTAAGTTTAAAAATAACAGGACATTTTATTACATTTTTATCTGTATTTTTGGTTAAGGTCAGTTTAGGCATTGAATTCAAAAAACTGTTCCACCATCATTCATCATGTTGTCATTCATAACTTTTAACTGTTGAAACTGTATTTTTTGTTGCTTTTGAGAAATGGAATCACATAATTCTTGACCCATATCTTCAGTATTCATTAACTTCTGTTTTTGTTAGAAAACCATTGATCTACTTAACATCACAGTATATTTTGTATATGAAAATAGTCTAGAGTATTTTGCTCTTGTGGGACCATGACAAAGAGAGCAGTGCATGTTGCAGTACTATTAGGAATGTTTACTAAATGCATTTAAAGACCAGTGAACAGGCTCTTTGAAGTATCCATTTAAAGGCTATGCAGTAACTTCTTCATTGATAAAACATTGCGCCAAACTCAGCCTTTTATGTCTTTCTGGATTGTTGGCTGGTTTTGTGTTTTTTTTTTTTGTTTTTTTTTTTTTTTTTATCCTGGATTTGTCCTGTTTTAGTCTTGATTAAGAGAGTTGTCTCCTTTTTAAGTTTTTATCCTGACCAGAAAGTGAGACCTGTTTAAAACTGGAATACGTATTTGATCTATGCATCTGTCTGTTTTTAAACTATGTTCCAGTTTGCGTTCACACTGCTTTTCCTGTTAAGAACTACTACATTATGTTCTATGGTTGTTTCTCCCCACACTGCATCATGATATGTAATATGGTCGAACTTCCTGTTGTGCTAATGTGTCATTGAAACCCTGGCAGGACTAAACCTTGCTTCTATGTGTGTATTTGATTGTACAGAGATTTTGTAAATAATATTAATAGGTTATATCCAACACCAGCAATCTGTCTGAGGATAGAGTTTAGCTCAGTGTGAGGGCGGGGTTTCCTGAACACTTTGAAATTCCAAAGCAGTGGCCGCTTGAAGCATATGGATAAGGTAATGTTAGTGATTAGTGTGTAGTCCTGCTGCTGTAGGCCCCAGTGTAAATCTGCAGGGGTCCAGTTAGTGTTTCAGAGCACTGATGGTGATGAGCCCGGGGTTCAGAGCCACTTCTGCTGCTGCTGTTAATTCTGGTTTGGAAGAAGAGGGTTAAAATGACTAATGACAAGACTCTCTGCCTTGTGCAATGTATGTTCTGATGTGAAGGGTTTTGTTTTTTTCTAAAATGGAATAAACCCAAAACTGTACAAGACCTTTGTTTGCAACCTTAATTGGTATGAGTGGCTGTTTTATATACAAAACATCAATTAATTCCTATCATAACTGTGAATGCTTGTAAGATCAGTCTAATCATTAGAGGGGCATTGTGTAACTTTTCTGGTGGAGGGTCTGTCAAATGCTCTCTTCATACAGATGTTACGTTTTGTATAGAATGTTTCACAGTATGGTATGGTCAGATCTGGGAGAGTTTTTTAAGTTATAAAACCACTTGTAATTTCATAGTAGAGCTGTTTAATGTCATAGTGTGGAACAATCCAGGCAGAGCAATGACATTTCCATAGAAACAAGCCAGTGACAGACCCTCAACAAAAAGCTACATAGTGCACCATTAAACATTTTTTTTACAAAATAGTTTAAGGTTAAAAATGTGGAATGAAACATCTCAATAGCACCCCTCACGCTCTCCTCGGGGTCACATTGACCCAAAGATTTTTTTTTTCCTTCTTGCTCTTTTGACACGGGTCAGTCAGACCCAAAAATGTATTTTCTCACCTGGCGAGAATTTATTTGAAAATAAATTTTTGGGTCTGATTGACCCTCCCCAAGACAGCGGGAAGGGGAAAAAAAATTCTTCGGTTCAATGTGACCCCGAGGAGAGCGTGAGGCTTTTAAGAAAAATCATGCCACATAATTATAAGTTATTCAGAGGTAATCTACAGTGAGATCTAAAATCCCTTGTGTAATGTTAACAGTACTGTTTGAAGCTTTAAATGTAGTCTCCTCTGCAACCTTTTATTTTGTGATAATACTTCATACTGCACTGTACTGAAACAAGTGCCTTTTAAATTTTGTGCATTATCTTTTTTAATCATATTTCAACTTTTTTGGATCGTTCGAATGCCTCACCATCCCAATATTAAACCTGATGTTATGTTCCTTAGCCTTGTAGGCACAGCATTTTACAGTGAAAACAAAATATCACTCATTTAGTAACTTATTCAGTTTGACCCAGATAAAATGAAACATTTCAGCAGCACCCTACATCTTTATTTATTTATTTAGTTAGTTAGCTAGTTAAATAGTTAGTTAGTTTAGACACATTAGCCTTAACAGGAGAGATGCATTGTGCCAGATTGTAGCACTAGAGCTAATTTCCACCTGTGGGAACTGAGGAAATTAGTTACAAATTAATGAGTAAATGTTTCCAAGTCTCTAGTGTTCCAAGAATGTGATCCTGCTAAACCTATTGCAGTGTATACTAGTATATTCATCTGTTTCAGCTTTCTATCACTGTTGAGGACTTTTCACCATTAAAAAGCTAAAATAATTTGTTTTAATTGGTTAATGACTATGGCAGCCGTCCGAATTTTTCATCAATATGAAATCCATGGATGACATATTACAGTCACTAGTTGTGGGAGAAGGACAAAGGGTACCTTGACACTGCACTGTAATGTTGAAGTGTAAACTGCCTGAAACAAGTCAAACCAATACAAACAAATTAGGAAGGACTATCTGTGAAATGTAGCTGGGGTCAAAGGTGGATGTTCAGTTGGAGGAGGTGGTCAGGGATGATCATGAACAACACAATCATATACAGAGTCTAGTGTGCAGATTTTCTCTAAAATGTCCAATTACATCAGATCAAATAACCTGCTGTGTTTTTACTTCAGATTTATAGACACATATCCTGAATATTTTAGTCATCTTCACTGTAGGTGTAAGAATTGAAAATAATGCATTGATCGTAAAACATATTCAGTTTAGTGATACAACTACATCAGTCAGTGAAGATGACCAAGCTTCCAATGTAAAAACCCACAGTGTTAAAGTAAAAAGCAATTTTTAAAAAAAAGTCAGCGGCGCTCTGTTGGAATTAGAATAAAATGGTTACATGGGACAAGCAAAGGGGTTTCGACACATGTGGCGTCTTGGTCAGGGCATCAACAACTAGATCAGTGTTCTGTTGTAAATAAACATCAAATAAAGTTCATTCAAAGCATTTGTCACAGTAAGAGACAGGAGGATACTGAACAAACTGCTCTTCATCATGGACACTCCTGCTCACCCACTGCACCAGACTATAGAGGGACAGAGGAGCTCATTCTCCAACAGCTCCACTCAGATAGTGACAGATACAGGACTACATTCATATCATACTACTTACAGCTGTACAACAACTCACTCTTATGTAACAGATAACCTTTTGTCAGGTCAATCACTATTTCATATTTGCACTGTTTCTCCTTGCCCACCTCTTGTATATAGCCGAGATATATTTTGCATATTTACTATATTTTTATATATATTCATGTATTTTTACCTGTACATATACATTTGTCTATTTGCTTTATTTGACAATATTCTCTTGCTATTTTTGTTACTTATATTTAATGTATTATTATTATTATTACCATTTATATTTTTGCTTTTTGTTATTATATTTATTGTGATGTGTGAGCTACTATGTCCAAGTTATTCCCTTATGGTTCAATGAAATTTGTCCAAGTCTAAGTCTACATAGGGTTCAGAAAATATATTAATAGCAGGTCATTATAATTAGTACATGCTTATGATGTCTATTTAATCCATCTAAAATGATCCTAACCTACCATTAACCTTTGTAGTCTTGACATCTGCTTATATTCACTTGAACCCTTTATGCAAATGTTTTTTGGCTCCCTCCCCTGGACCCCCTCCCTCCTTTCTCTTCTCCTCACTGAGCTGCTGTGCTTCACTTCTACATAGTCTGCAGATGCTTCTTGGAGCGCACACAGGGCTGGTCTCTGCTTGCTCACTTTACAAGCATGAAACACTAAAGAGAGAGAGGCAGAATAAATGGCAGCTAAGGTATGTTAATTATTTTATTTTTTCAGAACCAAGATCTTTTTGTCCCATGTGAAACCATATTTGAGCTTTAACATTCACAGTTTTGGAACAGTTTTGTTGAAGAACATCCAAATTGTACAGTTTTTGCTCTAACTCTTTTGCTGATTTCTTAATTGATACCTTCTAAATTAGCCTTTTTGATGCTCGTGAAGTGATGTTGTGATGGCAGGTTGCCAGTTTACTTTGCAGCATGAGGGGAATTCTCAGTTGATAACTCCAGTAAATCAATATGCAGGTGCAGACTTGTTTGTCCAGTTGAACTTACAGCACCACAGTTGATGAAACCAGAGAGCCAATGCAGTGACCTTTGGCCAGGTGAATGAGGGCAGTTCATTAGAAATATGGACAAGGAAATGCACCATGACGGTAACAATATAATAAGAATTTATTTTTGGTATAGTTAATGCAGAGGAGTTTGTTTTGTTAGAACTTTTTACAGGGGGCAGCTATAGGTAAATATTAAAAAGGTACTAATGCTGCTAAAGGTTTAACAGTCTAGTACTTTCTAGTACTACTCACACCTGATTGGGTTTGAGTAATAACTTTAACAATTTTAACTAGGAGGAATGCAAACAAAACACAGCTGGGGAGAGGTGGTTTGTACAAAGAGCTCTCATAAATGGACTCTCACGTGGATCCTAACCCGTTTCAGTGGAGGGGCAGGAAGAGGGGGAGCTTATGGTCTAGAGGTTGACATACAAGTGCAGGAAGTGGTGCAAGAGTTTTAGGGGAGTCTCTAGACAGCTCTCGTTTTGCCCCTCGCCTCTTTGAAGAATCTCACCCCTTATCCAGGTGGCCACGTGGAGCGGACCCCTGACCTCTGACCCCGACATGATGTTTGTCCCTTCCTAGGCCACAGCTTTGACACAAGACATGTCACATGCCTGAAGCTTGAAGCCAGTTGGGAAAGTGTAAACAGTATATAGTTGTGAAAATTATGAAGGAAATAAAAATGTCCAGAAATGTAAACAACCATATATCTTCACCAAGCACTCAATTAACCTGTTATGGCAGACATATATGTGTCAAGGGAGACTAGTGCTGAGTCAAGTTGTTTAAAGAGGTTAGAGATCGGATTACATTTCACCAGGGAAAACAACATATGCATATCTAGTCCACAAACCTACAGCCCTGTACTGTGAACGCAATGTATAGAATAATCCAGAGACACTTTTAAGGAGTCACTTTGAAGGTTTGTGTTTTTATCAGAATTCATTTAAGAGGAAGCCTGTTTACTGTAGCGGGCTTTTGTTGCATGTTGTTATTTTAAGTGGGTCAAAAGTTTGTCTGAATATTTTGGTTTTCTGTTTGTCTACTTAAGGCTTAACCGTTAAATAAGATATTGTATGATGTCACTTTTCTGGTTATGGGTTAGCTATCTGCTTATCTCCAGTTACTGCTTTGTTTGGAATTTTACATAGTATATCATGTTTGTACTTTGGGCATGTCTTTTTAATTGTCATGTTTGCAGTCCATTTTATATCTGTTTTGGACTGTAACTTCTTTACAAAAGCTTTTCTTACTTTATCTAGTGCCAGAAATAGACAGAATAACAGATAGCACCGTTCATAAAGTCTATAGCCATCATTGTAGTCAAAAGGAGGCACTTTAACCATGGTGTTCCATTATGTTCCACTGTGGTCTGGATAGTTTTAATGTCTTACACATTTGTGGCAATATCCTTGAGGTCATGTTTTTCACTGGCATATTTTCACTTGTAACTTTTTGATGTTATCAGAATGTTTCAAACTCTGTTCAGGAAAGCTTGTCCTTTCAGCATGTTGAATATTATGTCAAATCTTCATCAGCATTTTATGTTTACTTTTTGTTTAGTCATGGTTTTTGGTTTTTGTTTAGGAGCCGAAGAGGAGGACTCTAGAGGAATATGGTAACATCAGAGGCTCTGGAACGGATCTAGTCACAACTGATGAACTGCGCTGCTGACAGTGAACAAGAGCAGCCCTGATACTCGAGAGAGGAGGTTAAACGGAGCCCACTGATTCAAGAGTGCACCCAGAGCCATGGCAAAGGAGGCTAGGGGGTCCAGGGCCAGAGAAGGGGGCTGGGGGTGGATGATTGTCGCTGGGTGTTTCTTAACCAACATCTGCACTCGCGCTGTTACCAGGTAGGGCTGCATTACTTTCACTTGACCACTCTGAAGCTTTTCTCTGACAGCTTGTCCTCTATCACTACATCCACACATCTTTTATATATAATTTTATATAATGTATTGATTATATATTATATAAAATTATTGGTACATATAATGCATATAATAATGTGTATATCTGCCAAAGTTCCACAAAAAATGTTGTTGATTGACATTACAGTAGACAGAATATTTATGTTTTGTTTCTACTTTTTATTCAGTTTTTACCCCACCCTTGTTCTAAAACAGGTTAATATTATATCACCAAATTAAAGAATACATAAAAAATATAATATATACTTAAAAATAATAATAATCATGATCATAAATGTATAAAAATATGTATGAAGAAAGGGAAAAAGGGAGGAGAAAAAAAGGATTATACTGACTACTCCAAAGGGATGCACTGATATGATTCAGAAAAAATGACTGGATAGCACAACGGTTTCAGGATAAAAGGTCAGGGTTGGGCTAATCAATTACTATTTAATGGTTATTGTTGGCCAACAATGTGCAATAATATTTGAACTCAATGCTGCTCCATAGTTCCCTGAAAAATAACTAACAGCTACACAGCACTACCAGTCACATGTTTGGACTCTTTGGACTGAGCATCCCCTGAAATGGTTTTCATTTCATTTAATGTGCCTTGTCAGGAGAGACACAGAGACAGAGAGATGGAGAGAGAGAGAGAGAGAGAGAGAGAGAGAGAGAGAGAGAGAGAGAGAGAGGGGGGGGGGGGGGGGGGGGGGGGGAGTATTGGATAATTGCTTTGTTCCCTCTTGGCAAAGTAGTGATCCAGCACTCCCTCTCTACGGGTTGCTGTTTTGTTGTTTTGCTGTTTTGAAGAACCTAAAATATAAAACAGGTTTATTTCACACTTTGTTTACTACATTCCATGTGTGTCCTTCAGTGAGAATCTGCAGTGTAAACACATATGAAAATAAAGAAAAAACATTGAATGAAAACGCATGTCCAATCGTGTATAATAATTTCTACAAAAGGTAAAAGTTAATTTGGGCAAATAAATTTATTTCAGTTGGGCCATGTTATGGATTTTTAAAAATGGATTAAAAAGCATTGGCAAATTTGGTTATTATTGGCCACAACAGCAAAACAAACATTGGATAATGGTATTGGCTAAAATATATCTATATCAGACCATTCCTAATTAGAAAGGCACCAGCATTTGTTTATTCATTATTTTATAACTTGACTGATATTTTCTTTTTTTCCTTTGCAGATGTGTGTCCATATTCTTTATAGAGTTCCAACAGCATTTTGGGCGGGATTATTCCTCTACAGCCTGGATCCACAGTACTATAGATGGGATCACAATGTTTTGTGGTAAGATCAAAACAGCTTCACTAGAAAAATACTATATATTTCTGTTTCTATGTTGTAACTGTCTTTTTGCCCCTCCAGCTCCTCTGGGGGGTTTTCTGGGCAACCACTTCTCATGCAGGTCTATAGTGATGGCAGGAGGTCTCCTGTCTTTCACTGGGATGGTGCTCAGCTCATTTGCCACTAGTTTGCCTTATCTGTACATTACCATGGGGTTTGTAACAGGTAAAGGATGAAAGTTCCCCAACAATTTACTTAATATGTATACTTAATAAGAAATATTGCAGTAAATAAATACATGCAATTCTTAGGGCTTGGTTTTGCTTTGAGCTACACTCCGTCAGTTGCGATGGTGGGAAATTACTTCCATGAGAGAAAAGCACTGGCCTATGGCATTGGCCTCTCAGGTAATTACAATATAATTGTATACCATGACATTGCTTTGCTTAAATATTTTTCTATCTGTCTATTATTACTATAGATTTTAAATATTTCAGCAACCTCATATCATATTTTTTATTTGATCTATTTGTTCATTTTGTGCCAAATTGCATCTTATTCTACTCTCAAGAGCCAGTTGTATTTGTAGGTGTCACTGGCTCTGTCCTTGTCCAATAAGAATTACTTTCACAGCCAAAAAAACAGAAACAGCCCTCATCATCTTATTAGAAGTTGTATTTTCTCCAAAACCTTGCTTTATAGTATATAATAATAGGTTTATTTTGACTGTGCTGTGTGTGATTGTAAATGCAGGCAGTGGCATTGGGACGTTTATCCTGGCCCCTGCCGTCCAGCTGCTCATAGAGCTGTACTCGTGGAGAGGGGCTCTGCTGGTCCTTGGGGGGTTTGTGGCCAATCTGTGTGTTTGTGGGGCCCTGTTGAGGCCCGTCAAACCCAAATCTAAAGCAGCAGACAGGCAAGTATTCAGTTTCTGGGTAGTCTTAAGATCAGAATATCTGAGGTTCTGAACTTGTGCTTAGTGATTATGTAAATTAAAATTGAGCTTTTAAATGTGTTATGTTATGTTTTAGTTACTTCATCTGTTTGTTTGTTTTTTCTCAAAGTTGTATTAGAGTTGATTCATGCACGTTTTAGTAACTCTGCACTGTCTTGCAAACACAGCTTGAGTGCTCAGTAAATGTCTGTATTCACCTGCCCCCGTCTCAGCCCATGTCTCTGTTATGCTTTAAAAAAAAAAAAAAATCTGATTCTGAGTCATAGATGTAAGGTTCAAAAATGTCTTTTTCAAAAATACAGAAAGGTACTGCTTGAAACTGTGAAAGGCCACTATGAAGAGGCTGGTCTTCTCAGTTCTGCAGTTGCAATAACAAAATATAAGATAATGATCTACACAATTTAGTTTAACACTAAATACCCCCCAAAAAACAACAAACCACATTTGACTGACAAACATGTTTTACAAACATTCAAATGTAAAATGTTTTTATTTTATTTCCAAAGGATATGGGATGACGAGATTGCTGCTCAGAAAGATTATGTGACATCAAAAATTGACTCAAAAAACACTGAACTGATTTCATCAGATCTCACTAAAGAGGAGCTGGCTCATCTTGAACAAAATAACTGCAACAACAACAAAACTATTGAGAACCAGATGCTGGAGAGCTTGAACCTGAAGAACAAGAGCATGGACAAAGCAGGGCAGAACTTTTTATCTGGTGATGCTAATCTCACCTGCAGCTGCATTGTGAGCCCAAAACTCTGCAGGCTCTGTCTGTGTCTGGAGTCAAAGGAGGAGTTCAGTTTCCTGTTGCACCCAGACTTCCTCATCCTGCTCGTGTCTGTGCTGTTCATGGCATTCGGCTGCAGTGCCCCTCTGGTCTACCTGGTTCCCTACGCCCTCAGTGTGGGTATTGAGCATCAGCACGCCGCCTTCCTCATGTCCATATTTGGAGTCAGCAGCATCGTGGGGAACGTCACCTTTGGTTGGATCACAGACAGGCCGTAAGTGTTTGGGAAACTGTGAATATAATGATTATTTGGTTCAATATGTGTTCATCTACATATATCATTGTCTTAGCTTTTTATATGAAAACATCAAATGAATGTCAAGTACATTTCATAGGATTTAACAAGTACTGTATTTTCTGATCTTAGAGCAATAGTAGTAACAGTAGTAAGAATGTGGACCCAATGACTGGACCCAACACGTGCATGTGTTCATCTTTGTCTGTGTCTGTGTACTCATATGTGTACATTGTTAGGTAATGTACTACTCTTCAAATAGTTTCTTGCATCATAGTACATGTATAATGGACCAGAGAGGAAGCCAAGGTACCTCAGTCATTATCCAAAGTGGGAGGAGGTAGATTACATAAGAGTCTTTTTGGCCTTTGTCAGTGTTTCATTGTTTTCAAATCTTCTCTATACATTCCACTGTTAAAAGATACAGTTATGCAGTAACAAGATACTTGAGCTTGCTGTTCTGACAAACCAGGTGCTTTGTAAACACAGCCGTCAGTATTGTTTTAAATTGTTTTTCCCTTGTGAAGCCATAGGAAATATACTTCAAAAGTGGCATATTCATTTGGCTCGAGATTCTCTTCCTCACAATCTCTTTTAGCCATGGGACTGGCATAAGTTGGACTCTTGCTTAATCAAACACAATTCATTTGTCTGATCCAAACATACTGTATTTTGCAGATTCATAAAGAAATACCGCCTGCTGAACTACATGTGTGCAGTGTTGATGGAGGGGCTGTGCTGCATGGTCCTGCCATTTCTCTTCTCTTTCCCAGCCCTCGCTGTGTGTGTGGTTCTCTATGGATACTTTGATGGGGCCTATGTGGCACTCATCCCAGTGGTAGTCTCAGACGTGGTTGGACCCTCATACTTGACCCCTGCTTTGGGTGTAGTCTACTTTCTCCATGCTATACCATATCTGGTCAGCCCACCCATTGGAGGTAACACTTCAGCTGTTACATTAGTGTCTCGAGTTTATCTGATGCTGATGTTGCATAACATTCTTGTCTTTGTGTAGGTCTGCTGGTGGATACTACAGGTGCGTACACCTCGACCTTTCACCTCTGTGGGGCCTCCTATGTCATCTCAGCTGGAATATTAACAGCTGCCATAGTAGCCAAGAGGTGGCGGAGTTCCAAGTCCACTTCTGTTGTATAATACACCTCCAACTGCAAAGCACCATATGGAACATTGCAGATCTTTTAAACACCAGGTGGAACAATTATGCAATTCCAGAAGCCACGACTATCCGGACATCCATGTGAGCAGAGGACACAAAAGCAGATTTATTTTTTTACTTTTCATGCAATATATAGTGTTCATATTGTCCATACCCTGCCATCTTTGGTGCTATTTCTTTTTTGTTTTTTTTTTTTTCAGTTTTTTTATCATGACACTGTTACAGTCAATATTTGATATAAATAATGACTGAACTTACAAATTATAATTTATAATGCTTTTAATCATGTAATGTGTACAAGTCCCAAGGTACAAAGACTTTTCAACTTTTCAATATAAGCTAATTTTGATATGATTTTTCTATAACAATGATGTAAGCCTTTTCTACTCTTCAATTTACCTCAGAATAATGGTGACGACTGATTTATGTGTAGGTGGTTTGACTTGTTAATGTTTCATTTGCCAAAGATTGTTTCACGTTTTATGTTTTTAGATTTTGATATGAATATACATGATTGTTTTTGTTTCCCTCGAAAGGGCAACATACAAAAAAATAAAAAACAAACTTTGAGAAAAGAAAAACTGTGATATCCTTCCACTGAAACAGACCTGTCAGGTGAGAAAGTTGTGACAGAACAATATAATGATGATATATAAATGTTTCTATAGCTGCATGAACGTTTACATGTGTAAATGTTGACTCAAATTCTATTAATGTCTGTATAATGTCACCACATAATGTGGGTTATAATATAGGATCTGTTCAATATCCAAAAAACTAACTAACTAAAAATGGCTTGAGGATCCCTGTTTATCCAGCAGGTACAACCACAATTGACATAATCTATTGTAATCCATGCCACTACATCAACTCTGTAGATTATTAGCATTATAATCATTTTACAGGCTGTTGGTGTTTCCGGATGAAGATATTTGTAACCAGTGGTGGAAAGTAGTGTACTTTAGTATAAATTTTAGGTATCTGTACTTTACATAACTATATTTTACGTAACTACATTTTGAAAGTGGTTACTTTTTATTTTTACTATATTTTGTAACTGAAGACTGAAAAGTAAAAGTATTTTTGTTATTGTGTGAGGCTTGTTGAACAGGCTGAGGAGTTTATTTATAACTCATTTGTAGATTGAGTAAACAAAAGTACACAAATAAAAACAGCTAGGAAAAATCTGAACAAATCTTTATCAAATTCAGTACATTTGAAGCTTTATTACATTTAAAAATATGTTTATTTTTTCTCTTTAAGAACATTTTTAGCATTTTTTTTTTTTTCCTTAAGTAAATTTTCCCATGTGCTACTTTTACTTTTACTTTGTCCCAGGTAAAGTAAATAAGTAAATAAGTAAGAAAATGGAGTACTTCTTCCACCACTGTTGATAACACAAATCACTTTGGTGAAAAAGCTTAAACCTCACTTAACACTGTGGCCATTTGAAAGTTTGCTTTGCTTGGACATGATTGTACACACAGGCCTACTGCCAACCGTCTGGCTCCCGGTATCGTATGACTGCACGTGTGTGAGCATGTGTGTACAGAGGAAAGTGTGTGAGCATGTGTGTACAGAGGAAAGTGTGTGAGCATGTGTGTACAGAGGAAAGTGTGTGAGCATGTGTGTACAGAGGAAAGTGTGTGAGCATGTGTGTACAGAGGAAAGTGTGTGAGCATGTGTGTACAGAGGAAAGTGTGTGAGCATGTGTGTACAGAGGAAAGTGTGTGAGCATGTGTGTACAGAGGAAAGTGTGTGAGCATGTGTGTACAGAGGAAAGTGTGTCAGCATGTGTGTACAGAGAAAAGTGTGTGAGCATCAGATTCAAATTCAGATTCAGAAAACTTTATTGATTCCATAAGGCAATTCATTAGCAGCATCTCAGAGCAGTTCTCACTTCTCACACACAAAAACACAAACACACACAGTGTGTCAGTCCATTACATTCCACCAGTGGAACTCACTAATAAACTACAAATTACAGTGCACAACATTCAGAAAACTGAACCCTTAGAATTTAACAATTTAATAGCAGAGGGCACAAAAGAATTAGAGAACCGGTTGGTCTTTCGTATCGGAGCATAAAACCGACGCCCTGAAGGTATCAGGATAAAATCGGGAGCCAGATGATGGAGCGGCTGAGTCAGGAGACACTTGGCTTTGCTCAGCACTTGCTCCTCCCACAAAGAGTGCAGCTCCCCCAGTTTGACCCCTGTGATTTTCGAGCAGGTTTTATTAATGTTCTGAAGTTTGTTTTTATCCTTCACAGACAAGGATTGAAACCAGCAAATAAAAGAAAAAGTAAGAAGACCTTTGATAAAAGAACAATAAAAATTGTTAAGAATCATTTAGTTCACATTAAAAGAGTTCAGTTTCCTCAAAAAAAAATATGTTCTTTGCTGCCCTCGTTTGACAACGCTTTCAGTGTTTAGGTCAAATTTCAGTTTATTGTCCATCACGGTGCCCAGATATTTGTAACTATCCACTATTTCAACATCATCACCATGTATGACACTGACACTGTGGGAAGGTACACGTCTAAATTCAATTACCATGTCCTTAGTTTTGGCAATGTTCAAATCCAGGTAGTTGTCCTCACACCACTGGACAAACTGCTCCAGCGCAGGACCATGATTTCCCTCAGATCCTGAAAGCAGTGACACCAGGACCATGTCATCCGAATATTTGATTAGGAGTCTGTTTTCCTCTGAGGATCTGCAGCTGTCCATGTACAGAATAAAAAGGAGAGGCGACAGTAAGTGACTGGGGAAGGGGGGGTGGGTTAGTGTGTGCGTATGTGTGTGCGTATGTGTGTGCGTGTGTGTGCGTGTGTGTGTGTACAGGGGGAAGTCCTCAAACCCTTTTTTTTCTCACTTGGGGATGCCGGCAATCTGAGAGGAAACCCCTCCTCCACCTGCCTCCCCCACATCCTCCCATGCACTGGAAACTTCAGTCTGCAACACTCAAGATTTTGATTATGCACCTATAACATTGTCATAATTGTAGTACTGATTTGGCCTATTGATACTTTTCAGCTGCTGTCATCAACATTCTCTGTGAGTGTGAAGCTAACTGAAAGTGCTACACTGTTAGAAGCTCTGTTACTCAAACCTGACTTAATCTGATCTTTATTTTAACACAATCTAACCAGAAAGGGCTGACTTAGTTGGAACTAAAACAGATGACAAGTTTCACACATACATTTACAGTCACAAGCCAGCTCCTGTAAATGTGCTGTTTAAATCCATTTTTGTTTTTTGTTTTTTTGTTTTGTTTTTTTGTTTGTTTGTTTGTTTGTTTGTTGATGTTTTTTTCTTAAGATTTCAGGCTATCCATAACTTTTTTTATCTGTGTTTACTGATGTTTGCATTGTGTCACCATAGTAACTTATGAACATTTCGTCCATAGAGATACACATAGAACACCCCCCAGTGTGATTTACTAGAACTATAAACTAATCTGAAAATGATAATGGAGGTACACATTGGCAGCAAATGTGTGATAATTGTAAACAACAAATAAGAAAAAACAACAACAACTATTTTGCCAAATACATCACATGACAGATATGAAATTATCTATGTAGTGCAATATTATTTTGGGTTTTGTGATAAAAACATACCATTGCACTGTGTGTTATAACCAACTGAGCCTCAAGGGGGAGATAAAGCTAATATGATGAAAACAGCCAGATCAGTGGATGTGACTTCCATAGACCCATAGACACAAACAGCAGAAGTAGAGACTTCATTTTGGGGTGTGTAATCTGTAATCTGTAGGGGAACACATTTTAAAAGTAACCTTCCCAACACTGATGGTAGCCAGGACAGCTGTGGCATACTGACAGAAGCACGGCTGATAATTGTCACCATCAGGCCCTCTAACCACCATCATCTCACACGCACACCACTTTCATACTAGGCAATGTGGGTGAATTGTCTTGCCTAAGGACACAATGACATCCAAGTACTAACCAGGGCCAGCCTTGCATAGCTTCTGAGATCTGTCGGGATCAGCCTTTGACAGTGTGGAAGTAGCTGTGCCCTGTCATCCCCACAACACTTATTCTCTAAACATCTATAAAGGATATGTTTATTTTATATTTTATTTATTTTTTTGGTAAACTCTCAACAAGAGTTTTCCAAATAGCATTATACAAACCCTCTCAACCAGGCTATATTCATGTCATTATAATGAAGGAGACTGCAATTCAGTAGAACCAATATAGGAGAACTTTATTTTACTTCACTTTACGATATGAATATGAGGAATTTATGGAGAGGACAAGAAGAAGTTTGAACAGCCCTATTTTAGTGTGCATATTTTTTACAACAACCTAAATTATGAAACTGCATGCTTAATCATCCAAAAACATAAATAGAGTTCCTAAGTATTAAGTGTTTTACCAGCAGCAGCAGGGAGGGTTATCGTTAATGAGGAAGATGCAGTGAGACAAAGTATGACTACATTTCTGTTGAAAATGTTTCTGATCTGTATGGCTATAGTTAATAGAACGTCATTAAAAATCTCAGTAAGTTAAGGCAAGTTTATTTGTATTTCCTTTTTATCACTTTAATTTTCTGACTGTCAGTAATGGTAGGTGAGGGCGAGTTTTTCTGTACTTGGAATTTTTAAAAAGCCGTTATAGTCCTCTGTAACTGTATTCACTGATCTTCTTGGACACTACTGGTTGACAGAGAAGCCCAATGCTTATGTAATGTCTGCAGCTGTGGGACACTAGCATGCAGCTCTTGAACTCTGACCCTGGCCTAATAAATCTGTTGTCTTATAACTTTAACTTCAGTATATGCAATGTATTCTATACTACAATACAATACAATTATGCAACTTCACCTATAACACAGCAGAACCTATTCAGTATTTTGTACCAACATGAGAACCATTTTACCCCAACAACCCCACCAAATTAAGTCAAAATTTTAAAATCATAAACTAAGGCTATTAAAGATTATTTAAGGATATTGTTGGGGAGAAAGTGGGTCAAATGTTAAAGAGGAGCTCTTTGCCTTGAAGAAAGGGAATTAAGGAGATGATAAATGGAAGTACCCAAGTCACTGTATATAATTTTACAATGGGAACAGTAGATGGTAGTACTGCACATTTCTGCGAACTACCACAAGACCTCACAAGAAGAAGAATAGTAAGTAAGTAAATAAGTATTTTATTTTTATAGCAATTTTCACAGACATTTCTCAGAAAGACACTCTACAGAGCATTATTCAGTCACTCAGTGGTGGTAAGCTACTATTGTAGCCACAGCTGCCATGGGACAGACTGACAGAAGTGCAGCTGCCAATCGGCGCCATCAATCCCTCTGACCACCACCATCTCTCACAAACACACCACTTTCATACACGGCAATGTGAGTGAAGTGCCTTGCCTAAGGACACAAGGACAGTTTTTGTGACTGGCGCCCCACTGTGACACCTGATATTCCCAGTTGTCTCCCATCCAAGTACTAACCAGGGCCGACCTAGCATAGCTTCTGAGATCTGACGGGATCCAGCTTTGGCAAGACGGTATGACCAAGAATATTTACTAACACTGCAGTAAGAGCTCCTAGTGCAGTTAAATGACTTAATAGTAACAAAATAATGTAGCCCACTCCATCAGTGTGAGTGTGTGTTTGAGTTTTATGGTTTATAAAATCATGAAGCAGAACCATGGCGGTGTTGCTTGTTTCACAGACAACACCTGCGATGTTGGTTAACAGTAGATGGAGCTGCTGATAGAGCACAGGTGCATGTGCCCCTCTGTATAGAGTAAGTACCACATCAGTCACACACTTCTGTGGTGGTAACAAAAGTACTCCACTAAACACTAGAAACTCCAGAGGAAGCACTGGTGAAAAGGGCACACTTACATATAAGTGGGTTTCAAAGTGTCATCAACTTCTGAAAGTGGGCTCCAGACAGCTGTGCACAAGACAAAAGGGGTCTATTAGTTGTGTGTTCTTTTTTAACTAAATGTCCGTAAATGTCAGACATGTAACACAATCAAATGCTCTGGGTGGATATGCACTAATTCTTTATAAGACTTACCCAGATTATTTCAAGAAAAAGGACCTATGTAGACATAACTTCTTGGTAGTGATATACTGTACTACAAAACAAGTTGATCAAAGAACAGTGCATTAAAGTTTAAAGATTCAGCATTAAACATTGTAAATGTGTAAAATACATGTGTAATTCTATAGTGAACTGCCTGCACAGACTGGTCAGGTCACATGAACACAACAATTTCAGATAGAGGAATATTAGATTATTAATAATATTAAAAATATATTTTATTTATATAGCACTTTTAAGTACATTCAAAGACACTTTACAGTACACATATTAAAACAGTCAAAAGAGCAATATTCAGATAATACAGTAAAGAAAAGTAAAGTTCTTCTCACAGTTATAATGTATGTGGGCTGCTTTTGTGTAAGTTAACTACATAAAACAATCAGTCAGGGGAGCAAAGCCTTTTATTGTGGAAACCACCAGTGTCAACTAAGACAAGATTTATTAAAACACAAAACACAAAGTTGTCACTTTAGGGGAAAAAAAAACTTTAAACAATTGAAATTGCTAAGATCAAGAATGAGAATGAGTTACAGGATTACTAATGTACAAGAAAAATAGAGCAACTCCTTTTGATGATGCTCTGTGTTAGAATATGTTCTTTCTGGATGTTTGCAATCAGTATACTACAGCCAAAATATTAGTGAGTACACATTTAAACAATAGCTATATGGAAAAGTGAGTAAAGAGGGATGAGGATAATCCTGGGTGCTACCCTCTGCTGGCAACAGTGGGGAATGGTGCTATAGTTGAAATGGTTCATCAGAAACACAGCTGGTGGAGACCATTGGACCACGAAACCACGGACAGCAATTTAAGCTCTGCAGTGATCCTAGTGCAGATCTGGTGATAATACAGGCTTTACAAATAATGTAAGACACCTTTAAATAAAGCAATATCGTCACTGTAAAACAAATCAATGGCATTCAGTGATCCATTGAGCCCTAACATGGTAAACACTGTGTTTTGTAAATTTTATCTTGCGTGGGTGAATGTTTTAAAACCACACCTTTTTCACAACTTCAGCAGCTTCGTTCCAATGATACTTATTCGCCCTCCCACACACAAATGCATCTGTGCTGCAAGCTTTGAAATAAGAATAATAACTGACTGCAGGAACAAAGTGAAAGTGTTTAGAGTGGAGAAAATATTGTTTTTTTGTTGTTGTTGTTGTTGTTTTTTTTAATCAAGAAAAAATGTGAACAAAACAACAAAAGATTACTCCGGCATGTGAAAGCAAAGGGTTTGGGGGCAGATTGTTCTTTGAAAGTGGCAAAAACAGGGTCTGTGTTTAAAAATTAAAGCTCTCTCACAGATTCAGCCTCAGCAGCAGCAGCAGCAGCATGAGAAACCTAAAAGAATGGGAGATTACAGGTCAGGCTTTTTTGTACTTATTTCTTCATCTTACACATTGCCCATTCTTCCTTACACTTTGGTTCTTTGTGATACAAAGAAAAAATATAGAGATAGCATATTTATATTACGTATTACTTGATTTTTTTAATATATATATAAAAAAAAAAAAAAAAAAAACAGTAGTCTTTTAATACACAATCCAATAAAAAATCCACAGAAAATTAGATATCTTACTGAAAAATAATTTTCATCATGAGTCCTTCTTGATGTAACTATTGATTTATCCAAGCTTGGGAGTGGCAGAAACATTGTTCTAACCATAGACAACAGAATATATTTGAATTATTAAATAAGTATTTTAATAATATTTTGTAAAGCATCTTTGAATGTCTAGAAAAGCGCTATATAAAACTGATGCAGTATTATTTTACAAGTGTGGTCTAGTATTGGCCTGTACAGATAGATTGTGGGAGGGATGGTTGCCGGTTGTAACATATATTGACCTTGCTATAAGCCCCATGTTTGCTCAGTCCCCTGCCTGTCACTGTTGCCCTGGAGCCGTTTGCTTTGGCTGTGCACTGTTAAAGAGGTCTACACCTGTGAACAAAAGGCATCATATAGGGCTGCTATATGTATCTCTATTTTAGTCCAAGCTGTGTAAAAGTGATGTGTTCAATACTTTGTTATGTTATGGTATGTATTGTGTCCATATGCATTCATGTGCAGTCACTTGAAAGCCATTTTCCACTCCTATGGGTCTAAGAGGAAACCCTACTTCTCATTTTGAGTCAGCCCACTCTCTATGGAAACTTTTTTCACAAACATGCTTTGAACATGACTGTGCCACACACTGTGTGTTTTTATGCAAAATATCCGAATCAAAATAGCATATGTCTAATATTGGTGTAACAGTTATTTTAAGTATGTCTATTTATTTTAAGTTTGGCTGTCAAAAGTTTTTCATCATACTGGGGTGAATTCATTTATTTATTATTTCATCCGTTTTAGATTTTTGTGATTGTTTTGTATCTTGTTTAATGACTATGTGAGAATATATTTTACTTTATATCAGCTACAGTGAAATTATAATATTGCACCCGTGTTTCGGGGGAAACACCGAGACCCCTTTATTCTAAATACCAGCATCCTGTGTGTTGGTGAAAATGCATGTTTTTTGGCTTTTTAGTGGTAACTTACTGTATACTTCATGTTACATGTGACATTTGAAAATGTCACGAGTTCACACAATTCTGGATAATCTGGATAATTTAGTTTTTGTTTTTTAATTCATTCACAGTTTTGCCTTCTCCTTTGCATGTGACAGTATACGCTTACAGAGGGAAGTATGTTTTCGTTTTGTTTATGTCATCATTTGGTTGATATTGTATCATAAGTAACTAAGATCAACTTCATTTTTCAGTCAAATATACCTATAAGACTATAAGATATTTGTACTATGGCTAAGGAGTTTGGTCACAGCAGTCTCAATGTCACAGGATCAGTGGTGGAACGTAAGTAAAAGTAGCAAATTACTGTACTTAAGTAAACATTTTAAGTAGCTATACTTTACTTAAGTACATTTTAAAGAGGATACTTTTTACTTTTACTTCACTACACTTGAGTGCATGTATCTGTACTTTCTACTCCACTACATGTTTGAACATTGAAAAGTAAAAGTATTTTTTTATTACAGTTTGAGACCTTCTGAAAAGGCAAAGGGGTATTTGTAACACATTTGTGAACAAAGGAAAACAAGTAGGAAAAAACATCATTTCAGTTGCTTCGGTTGAACAAAATTCAGCACAAATCTTTATCAAAATCATTACATGTGAAGCTTTATTAGATCAAAATCTGCATGAAATACTTTTACGTTTACTCTTGAAGTACATTTTTAAACAGATGCTTTAATACCCTTAGATTTTTTCATGTGATACTTTTACTTTTACTTGAGTATTTCTTTGCTTTGGTATTTCCACTTTTACTTTAGTAACAAAAGTAGTTCTTCCACCACTGCACAGGATTTATTATTAACTTAGATAACAGCTGAATGTCTCTTCCCACTATTCACCCCCTATTTTAAGATATTGCGCCCGGTTAATTACATCCTAAAAGTGAAATGTAAATAGTATGAGAATTTCCACTCTAAGAAGGCGGTTGATACTTTCACTCTACCAACTATTAGAGTAACCAAGTCTTATTTTCCATTTCCTTGCTAAAGAGTTGATGCGAACTTCTAACCACATACTTTTGTTTTCCAGTTTAACTCGAATGACCTGTTGTTTCTATATGGTATATGCAAAAGTATGTGTGTATTGTTGATCACATATATTTACATCCCTTTTTGAAGTTCACCAAAACATATAGTGTAACATTATTTCAATAGCAAATGAGTTTCAAAAGGTTCTACTGTTTCCCTACATGGACAAATACCCTGTCTGTCAATACAATATCTGTGAACTGGGTTTTGCATCGTTGTCTAACTACATTAAACAGATTTGACCGCATCTCCTACTCTCATTAAATTTGCCCTTTATGCTGCAGCTACACTGTTTATATATGTACTGTATATTTTACTGATTGTCATTACTGTGTTAATATTTAGACAGTGATTTTATGAGGTTTATGAGTTGTGATCCTGCTCCATTTTATTGCACTTTAATGTATTGCTAGTAAAATTTAGTTGTTTTATTTGACAACTAAAGTATTTGAAGGTCCATATTACGCTATTTTCTGATCAATGTTATAATGTTGTTTTTTCATCACAAACATGCCTTGAGTTGTGTTTTGTTTCATTCACACATTTTTAACACACAAGCCCTGCATATTTAGACTCTGAAACTGAAAACACTGTGTTCCACCCTATGATGTCATGTGGTAATACAGGAATTATTACAGGAAGTAAGTATACAAGTATATAGGAAGATCAGCTGTGTTTTTAATATACATTCACTAGAAAATAAAAATGCAAATGGTAACTGTAAACTTGAAAACTACACTTCATGACATCACAATATGGAGCACAACATTTCCAGCTTTGGAGATATAGACAGACTAATAATAAAGAGTTCCTCAAACATGTAGGAATGAATCAAAACACAACTATATGTATATTTTTTCAGCGAACTTTCACAAGAGTTAATTTTGTGTAATATAGGACCTTTAAAGGAGTCTTGTCTATACTCTTGTCCTTAAACCATGCCTCAGTGTTTACGTGTGCTGGCAGTGAGGCAGTGTTTAACCAGTGTGCAGCCAATGTGTGAACAGCAGTGCGTCTGTCACTACTGTTTGATAACACCAATGTGACAACAACTGCCCAGTCACACACACAAAAACACACAAAATACACACACACAACATGTTTTCAGTTGTGTGAGTCAATCAGGAGTTAGATCTCAAATGAAAATAAAGAAGTGACGTTCAAGCGGGGGATAAACAGAAAAAAAAATAATCTTGTGAAGTTAAAATGGCTTGAATTAAAGGTTGTATGGAGAATTTTTTTTGTTTCAAGTTGTCAATGATAGCATTATAGAGGTGCAGTAGCCTTGTAATTATGATGACCAAAAAAAAGAGAATAAAAATTCATCAACTCTGGACGTGGTGGGGCTAAACATTTGCCAATAGATAATGACACTGCCTCGTTATCTGTTAGCTGACAGGCTGTCAATCAATCTCCCTACGTTTCTAGCGTAACTGACTTGCCTGCGCGCCGCCGGTACGTGGTTTACGTACGCCTGTCACGCAGTCCACAGACGCAAGCCGCACAGACGCTGTTTACTCCACCAACGCAACAGTTCTTTTTTTGACCTATATCTTCCTCACAGTTAGCACAAAGTTTGTTGCAATGGCAGACAAGAATCCAGGAGCAGTTCGCTGCAAAAGAAAGTCCGTTTTTGAGGTCGCTGAAAGAAGAAGACAAGGGGAAAAGCAGCGAAGCCAAACTAAGGTGATTCTTGGAGATTCATTCCAGCGATGGCGCAACTGAAGCAGACGCAGGGTCTAAAGACTGACGCATTGGTCGCCAAATTACTCCTGGACATGTCACTTCTGCTTATTATGAAAACGTACTTTATTTCCAAGAGCGAGACAAACGTTTTTCAGGACACGAAAGCGATATCCTATGTCCGAAAACGTAATTTTCAAGGCAAAGAAAGAGTCCGCTTGCTGCTGCGTGTTGTAGCTAGTTCATTCGCACTGAATCTCCGCGCACTCTTCTCTGCACCCCTTTCCTGCTCCTGTCCCCGCTGCCCGTTCCGCTCTTCCCCCTGCTCCTCACTTCTCCGGGCACGGAATCTCCGCGCACCGCTCCTCTCTCCTCTCTCCTCTCCTCTCTCCTCTCCCTGCTCCGCTCTTCTCCCTGCTCCTCACTTCTCGTCCGCGAACGAAATGTCCGCACACCCGCTCCCCCCGCTCCTCACTTCTCCGTCTTGCCTAACCAACACTGTAGTTAGTTGTTTACAAGTCATGTGCAGCGCACCGGCTGTAAACAAACCTGTTTCTGGCGTAAAGAGGAGGCGGGAGGAGGCGTTTCTACGTAGGAGCTGTAGGGGAGGGGGGGTGGTTTCACGCATGCGCAACATTTGAAAAAGGACAAACAGTCGCTGGATTTCTCGTTCCTTGGAAAATCCTCTATACAACCTTTAAGAACATGTTATTTTGATTTGAGTAAATTTCATGATAAGTAAAATGATCTACCAATCGAAAAAGACTTTTTGTACTTGAAAAAGGAAATACATCTAGTTACGCTGACAAAAAGAAAAACAGCAACTCTTTGTACTTAATAAATTGATATATATATATTTTATGTCAAGTAAAATCTACTCAAATCAAGTTAAATATTCTTAATTTGAGTAATCTAAATTTACAGTACTTTTTGCAGTGTGTGAAAGAGATGATGATGTGAGATGATTACGGACCCTTACACCAAGTACCATTTCCACAAAGTGTAATATCACAAGTAAACAAGTTATCATTGCAGCATAGTTGTGGTTTTGGAAAAATGCATATACTGTTGAAGAGAATGTGGGTGTAGTGTCTTGCCAAAGGGCTCATCGACAGCATGTACTCAGGTGCAGTTTGAATTGCAGACTTTCGATAGGCAAATGGTCTAACCTCAGCAAAACTTTAAGCAAACTTTGTAAGATGCTTTGTAAGTGCTGGGGTATATGGTTGAATTCTTGTAATGTTGATTCTAAATGCCTTTGCATTTGTCTTATACAGTTCTTTTCCAGACAATGAAAGTTCCTTTATAATTTTGTGCTCTATAATATACTGTATTTCATTCACTTCATTCCTGATGGTGGATGAATACTATTGCCACACCTGCTCTGAGGTAGAAAGTCCAACCCATACCCCTCAAATGAGTCTATAACCCTTCTCAATAAGATCCATCCTGGCATTGCCCATATATGGCTTTCCTCTTTTCTTTATATTTCATAGCTTTTGAAGTTCATTCTACATAAGAAAACATTGTCTACTCAAGCGTCAAGAGCCTGTCACTGGCTAGACCCCGTCTGGATTTATCTCTTCATTCTGACGTTTACCCTCTCTACACTCGGCTGGTTCTCTCACTCTATGTAAAGCGCTGTCATATTGATCTACATTAGCGGTTACCAGTCTTTTTTTCTTGTAAATATAAAACATTTTTCAGGGATCTGTGTAGGGGGTGGAACCATACAGGTTCATTTGCACAATATTTTCAGAGTAAGACACATAAATATGATGGAAGACTATAAAAAAGAAGTGAGGCCTGATGGCTGGGGACCCCTGATCTACATAACTCTACCTTCACTGGAATCATTTGGCTAATTTCAGCCCTGGAATTTCCAATCTCTCCAGAATAAAACATAAATGGTATAGCTGTAAACTTGAAAACTATATATAAGAATAAAGAATTACTCAAACATGCTGACTGAAACAAAACACAACTCTGGGTATGTTTTTGAGGAGGTAACAACATTCTGACATGGCATAAGGCCCACAGAGTCAAGAGTCAATTTTTTTGCTTAATTTTGGACCTTTAATATTGAATCTTGAATTTTTTACTCATTCTAGAGACCCTTGCTTCCATCAAGAGCAGACAACAACCCAATATTATTATATCTTTTAATTTCATAATCTGATTATACTAAATGTGGATCATCACACATGGTTCATATAAAGTGAACTGTGAACATTATTTATTATAGAAAATGGTGTGGGGGGTGGAGCCAGTAATACTAAGTAACAGTCAGTAATAACAGCCCAAATTAGCTGTTTACTAGCTTAATCTGTGCTATATTTTCTGAGTAAAACACATAAATATGGTGGTAGACTATAAAAAAGAAGTAAACAGTTGGGGGCCCCTGATCTACATAGTTCTGTAATGAACTTCTCTTGTACTCAGTTATCAGGCTCATACTTCAGTACTTGTGCAGTACACGTACCTGTGAGGTATTACTATACAGAAGTACCACCTTTGGCCCTGGCCTAGTACTCCCTATTGCATTTCTATATTATTTAGAAATATTTATATTATTTATTTTTACTTACATACACATTTATATAATTACACCTTATTTGACACCAGTCTCTTGCTATTTTATAACTTATTTGAATTTATTACTACCATATATTTTTGCTATTTATTATCATAATATGTGAACTGTGAGCTATTATGCACAAATAATTTACCTTGTGGATAAATAAAGTTAATCTAAATCTGTGATTACTTTTGATGGGCTAATAGTTGTTAATCCCTACACATAAGTATCAAAGATGCACCCATTTTGTCCCAAAAGATAAGGTGGGTGAGATCTCTTGCTCAAGAACACAATGATAGTTTGCGCTAAATAGAACCACTGTTGCCCCATATTCCAGACCAGGCAATATCAAACAGTCTCAAGGAGGGATTGCCCCAATATCAATATCCAGTATTAATATCTGGAGGCAAAGCCCACACACAGACCATATACCACTCATGTCCAGTGGTGGAAAAAGTACTTAATTATGTTATTATGTCACTTAAGTAAAGGTACAGATACTGGAGCCAAAAATATTCAAGTGAAAGTAAAGGTATCACATAAAAAAATCTGTCAACTCAAGTAAAATTATTACTCGTTTAAAACTTAACTTAAAGAGTAAAACGTAAAAGTGTATATATATATATATATATATACACACACATATATATATATATATATATATATATATATATATATATATATATATATATATATATATATATATATATATTATATATATATATATATATATATATATATATATATATATAAACATACTTTTTACTCCAATGGACACTTCCTTACCTGGACAACTGATGGATTTTACACATTCCTGAATGTGTCATTCATTTGTTCCCTATAAAGTAAGTGTATGAAAACTTCTTATGCAGTCTAAATGCATCATTTGCAAAACAGGACATATACACCACTGACTACTAGAGTCAGACTAAGGAACTACTAACTCCTAACTCCTCATCCAAACCTCTTAATTAATTAGCTAAATAGTTAATCTTAATAAATTTGTACTAATTGTCTGTGCAATCCTTCCATTGTCCAGGTTCTATCTCAAAAGAAAATTGACTTTGGTCAGACGGACAAAAGTTGTTTTGTTGTTGTTTTTGAGTATGTTTAAAGTAATTTATTTATATAGTTAACAATTATACTATAATGTACGACTGTGTATTTAGTTTAATTATGAATAAAATTTTGCCATGCTTTATTAAGGCTAATTTATTGTGTGTTTATTATTAAAAAGGTACCCAATAAATAATGAGGCACACTCCACCTACATGCTTCATTTGGGTGAATTACACAGTTTTAGCATTTGGTCTTAATTGTCCTTTAGGAGCCCCCAGCATCTCTCAGTGTGTGTGTTAGCAAGAGTGTGCGACCTCTGTCAGTGTGCTGTGAGCTCTGCTATTGTGTCCTGACCTCTCCCATTACAACAGTCAATATTATGATGGCCACACTCACACACTATTGGACCAGGTGGGGACTATTGTCTACGGCCAAGAGGAGGGGGGGTCAGAGAGTTACAGTCCGCTGCATGGGAACGGTTGCGCCCCTTTCCTTCTCCCCATTAGAGCTGAATAGATCCTCGTCAATATCTGCTGGACAAATGCCGATGCGTTTGCTCACACACTTATTACACATGCCTGTTTAAGGGTATGACAATCAATGAGGCTCTTATAAGTGAGGATGCCTTTGAACTGCTATTTAGGTTAAAATGAGTTAATAAATGAGTTAAAAAAAAAACATAAAAGAACAAAAGAAAGGTGAAATACATTGAAAACAAATCTATTAACTATTTGGAAGATTTTAATTACATCCATCTCATTCTGATAGTTATTCAGAATATAAATTCTTGAAATAGGTTAGGACAAAATGCCGGTGTTAAGTTATTTTAGTGCAATGAATATTAAATAAATATATACATTGTACATGGGGGGCTGTATGTAATTAAAATGTATGTTGAGTCTCCTGTTTGTTCATGGCTTTCAGAATGATAAAAAAATAAAATAAAATTGGATAGTTGCCATAGTAATAACCTTTTTTTTTTTTTTTATTCACCTAATATTATAACAAGAAGCTGAAATCCGTAAGTGACATTTGAAGACTTTTGATCATTAAAAAAATAGTGGTTTGAATAGTTAAAGCTGTGTTATAATGTCGTTTCCTCCTC
The DNA here is from genome assembly GCF_026225935.1 of Boleophthalmus pectinirostris. Taxonomy (NCBI): domain Eukaryota; kingdom Metazoa; phylum Chordata; class Actinopteri; order Gobiiformes; family Gobiidae; genus Boleophthalmus; species Boleophthalmus pectinirostris. The sequence goes on from NW_026571404.1 coordinate 23,182,507, forward strand.
AAAAAATATACCTGGAGTTGTGCTTTGTTTGATTCACACATGTTTAACACACAAATTCTGCATATTTAGGCTCTCAAACCTGAAAACACTCATGTCATGTGGTAATACAGGAAGTGCTCCACTGTGTTTTTAAAGTTCATACAAATTCACGAGAAAAAAAATGAATGATTTCAGCACTGGAATTGGCAATCTCTATTGAATTAAAGGTAAAAAGTTGCAGTTTAACTTGAAAATTACCGCTTCATGACATCACAAGGTGGAACAGAGCATTTTGAGCTTTGGAGATTTAGACTGATGAATAATAAAGGATTACTCAAACAAGTGTAAATGAAACAAAACACATCTTCAGGTAGGTTTTTGATGAGGTAACAGCAATATAACTTGGCTTAAAGCTCACAGGAGGAAATTTTGTGTAATATAAAACTTTTAATAACTATTGCAACATTTATCTGAAACCTATGGATACATGGTGAATTATGAGTAAGTATCTAGTGCAGGCTACAGTGCACCATGCTACTGTCTGTAAACCCCGTCAGTTTCTCACCTTTGTCTGGTATTTCTACAACATCATTACACTCAGTGTTTGTTCACTGTTACATAATTATTGGCTGGCACACATGTTTAATTGAGAGCCTCTTCTGCTCTATTGAACTTAATAGAGTGAAGTGAAGTGACTAATGTGTGTTATTACCCTCATATTCCCCCAGGCCATAAAACTGTTTCGAAGAGCGCCCAGTCACCAGTATCTCCCAGACTACAGCAGCGCTTTCAGTTTGGTGTTCGTGATACCTGGGGAAGACAGACAAACAAAGTGGGATGACTTATATTTTTGCTTCCTGGAACATATTGACTGATCTGCTAGTTAATGATAATAGAATGTAGAGCTATAAACTAAAAAGTCCGTTTTTACCTGTGTCGATTTTTAAAAACTCCATCCAGAGTATTTTACAGGATAATTGCACATGTTTGTAACACTTTTAAATCTTTAATCTGCAAATGTTTCACTGTCTTATATCTCTATTCATTGTTTCATGTTTTAGTTGATGTGTGAGTGTTTTCTGTTTGTGCTTTTGTTTTATACTGCCTCTTGGTCAGGTCGTCACTGTAAATGAGAAGGTGTTCTCAACTGACTTACCTAGTAAAATACTGAATAAATAAAATAAAAATTATATAAAGGGCTTACAACTGAGGTATATGCAGTGTAAAAGTATTACCTACCTCTTATCAAGTTTAAGGAATTGATTTAAAAACTATTTTAGCTCCATGAGATAAATGCATATATCATAATAAATCTAGCCAAATGACCCTATGACCCTCTAGGTTAAAGGGCATAAAAGGTTTTTTATTATTCTTTAATTTTGACTTAATTTTGTGGGATAATACCTGTTGTAAATATAGATTATAATTTTATAATAATCAAGAAGCAATTTATCAAGAAAAATATACTGAAATTTCTAGGAAGTAAAGAGTTTTATGTTGGAGGGTGATGAAATCGCAGTAGGGGGGATTCTATCCAAAACTACACACAAAAAAACACATGTTTTCTGAAAACAGCATTTTGACAAAATAAATGTGTTTTCTTATATTTGTATTTGTCAAATAATAATTTCTGTGTATATTAGAGGAGTTTTGACTTAGTGTACCACATGGATGCAAGGTAAGAGTTATGGAATTCCCTAGTCTGATGTCAAGATTTCCAACTAAAAAGTAAAATTTAAAACTTAAAATAATACCAAATTGAAAACCTAAAAAAACAAAGCAAAACCAATAACAAAATAGTAAAATCTGAACTGTATTTTAGTAAAATTTGTAGTTTAACCTGCCAAAACTTCTTATTTCTATATGCTTCAGAAGTTTACAGAGTGACTCATTGTATGGATAAAGATTAGATTAGATTAGATTAGAAATTCATAAAGGGTAAACACAGTATCACATTACAAAGACAAAACTTGATAAACTACCAAAAGTTCAATTACACAAATAAAAGCCAAAGTGTACTCTCGTGTACACAGGCACCCTGCTTTTCCCACACTCCAGTATTGACCAGTATTGATGACATGCAAACAGAATTGATTTTGCCTCTCAGTATCTCACTGTGGTACAAATAATCTATATTAGGCTAATTTATGCCTTTTCATTCATTGTGGTACTGAGGATAGAGCGATGATAAAACATTGAACCATATAAAAGAGTATATGGCTGCATCGCTTTACACTGCCTTATTAAAACCACTGTTTCCGGGCATAAGCAGTCTGTGCATATGCAATGAGCTCTATCAGCCATTAGGGGGCTCCCAAACTGCTTATACTACTTAAAGCAGACCTATTATGCAAAATTCACTTTTTAGAGCTTAGTTGTTTCCCTTCACCAATCTTTTGCTTATTTTCAAGACTCCATTTTGCCAATCATTCTCCATTTTCACTGCCACTGGCATGTGGCCACTCCTCTCTACTTACTACTTTCTGTAATTTGATTTTGTTAATCATTTCTATGCAAGGGATTCGGCAGGGTTGCATAGTCATTTTTGTGCAAATGAAAAAAATGAAAGTGCTACTCATTAGTGTGATGTGCCGCTATCCATCGGCAGTGCTGACAACTTCGCAGCTCTTTGTTGTGATGACGATTATGGCTACGTCAGCTCCTACTGGACATCATAGTCTTCTAGCGTGGAAGTCTAAAGGGTGCATTATGCGACTTTTCTGATGGAGGGTCTGCCACTTGCTTGTTCCCATGGGGTTCCCATTGCTTTGCCTGGAATCTACTTATCTGGCAATTATTCAACTAGAAATGTTTTTATTGGTCATCCTTGGTAGCACCCAATGGAGTTAGGTAATAAACGCACACAACATTGATATAAACAAGATAATTATGTCATTTATTATTATTTCATTTATATAGCTAAGATAATAAGATACCATGCAGAGCTACCTTCAGTCAGTTCAGTAATGAACAGAGTCTTATAACGATTTTTTTTTTTTTTTTTTTTTTTTTTTTTTTCTTTCTTTTCTTTTCAAACGATTATGGTAAGTTGTTGAAGCGGGTAGTTTCTTGTTGAGATTGTATAAAACGCTTCATGTGAAGATTATTTCGAAATTGTGTGTTAATTCGTTGTTGTTTGTGGAAAAGGTGATATACTAAACCAGACAGTAAGGTGGAGCGTTAGGTTCAGTTTGTCACACGTTAGCATAAGTCGTTCTACAAAAATTAAAAACTCCTAAAATATGTCCACCAGCAATAATGTTTCAGTTTGGATCAAGTTAACAGCGTCCTAACAACTTGCCTGGTTTGAAAATCATCGTAACAGTCTATTAACTCTTAGGTGATAAGATTCAGATCTTCGGTCGCTCAAAGGTGTCGTCTAATAAATATGCGCAACAATTATACCAAAAGAAAAGCGTTTTTGACTACCATAGTTGACGCTGCGCCTCTGTTCCCACAGACCCACGCGGCCACCTGTCCTGCCTCCAGGGGAGTGTGAAGAAGGGTCCGCCGTCAGCCCGCCGAACCCGAGCGCTCTAGACGCGTATGGGAACAGAGGCGCGCGACACTCCTCGGTAGCAGACAGTCCGGGTGGGCTTCATATGAGGTCCTCTCACTCCCCTCGCCGCTCCTCCAGCGGATATTTCTCCAACGAAAGCAATTCTGTGCCACCCTCACCAGTATTCCCGCGGCCACAGACGGCTGACGAGGCCACGCAGACTGTCAGCCTCAGCGCACAAGCGATCGAGCACGCAGTGTCCAGCCTCTCTACAGCGCCGGTGCGCCAAGAACACACGCAAGTTCTGGAGTATGGTGAGCAATGCACAAAGGATGATAAACTGACTGCTTAGACCATAGTGTAAGATGAAAGTGCGTTTTTAATTCATTTCAACATGATTCATGGCCACACTTTTTACTCACGCACCAAACCCCAGCTTCTGTCCTAGAGTAGCAGGCGTGCGTTTATATTTCATGTTTCTGACAAAGTGAAATAACTACTTCCTCATGATCTGTCCTGGTGCTTAAAGTAAATGTGTTCTTGAGTGACTCTAAACTTGATTTCTATTTTGATAAGTTTCGCAGAGCTGTGGGAGATGCAATAGTCACTACATTGTTCTGGGGGATTATTTTACATATTAACAAAATCCCCTTTACTGTCTGGTCATTGATTTTATACTGAACCCAGTGCCCCAGTTACTTTAGTTATTTTTAGCTAATGCACACAACTAAGCTATATATCACCTCCAGCAGTAATACATCTGAGCTGCAGCTTGTTTACATCGTTTATGTTAAAATAGATAACATTTTTTTCTTCAGTATATATGCTACTGACTATTTATAACATCTTACAGACTAAACTGAGGCTATTTAAGGCTGTCAACAAGATACACGACGGAAACAAACAACAAAGTCCTCACAGCAAATGTTATTGTCTTATTTAAGCAACAAGTTATTTCTGTTTCACTCGATGATAGATCAGCATATAACATCTTTATTCTTAGGAAGTGCTTTCATGAATAATGTAAGTGAGCTTTTTTAAAACTCTGAAGATTTCTCTGTATTTCTTCATTATCCACTATAGCTGAATCAACTGATTGCTAGTACACTTGTGTTTGTGTACAAGAATCATATGCTCAAATTAAGTACAACCAGTCGTGGAAGAAGTATTCAATTTTGATACTTAAGTAAAAGTACAGATACTGGAGCAAAAAAAAAACAATACTCAAGTAAAAGTATCACATCAAAATATCTACATAAGTAAAAGTATTAAAGTACCTGTACTATACTTAAAGTATTTCATGCAGATTTTGAGATCCAGTAAAACTTCAAATGTAGAGATGTTGATTAAGATTTGTGCTGAAATGTATTCATTAGAAACAATTGAATCATTTACATTTTTGTGGCTGCTTTTATTTGTATATATTTGTTCAAATTGTGAACATAGGCTTTTCAGCAGGTCTCACACAATAATAAAAAAATATGTTTACTTTTTAATCCAGTTCAAAAATGTAGTAGAGTAGAAAGTACAGATGCCTGGTGTCAAAAGTACAGTACTTTACTACTTTTACTTCGTTAAATTCCACCACTGAGTACAACCAATCAGGGACCAGTCATAATAGTCTTTTGTGGAGCCCAGACAGAAACCCTTTAACTTACATTTACCTCCACTTATCTGATAGCACGCCTGAATAACAGATCTGCTTATCTCCTGCTGTGTGCCTCTTGTGTATATTCTGTAGTAAAATATTGTTTGAGTGTTTAGGTCAAAGCTTATCCCTTTATCGACTCATTCTTACTCTTTGTCATTTGGAGTTTAGCTTTGGCAACACATCCTCCTGTTCATGTAACAAAATAACATCTGGTTGGGTTCCAAGTTGCATAATGCAGGATGCAAGCTCTTGATGCATTATAAAGTTTTAGTTAGTAATAGTTAGTTAGTTCAGCTCTGTGTTAAAGTGAATCTTTGTGTCTGATACAAACTAACTAAAACAGTGACAAAGTTACATTGAAAACATTACAATTATTTTTCACTTCTTAAAAGTCCTATATTACCTGAAATTGATTTTTGTGAGCTTTAAGTCATGCTATAATGCTGTTACCTCATCAAAAACATAACTGGATTTGTGTTTTGTTTCATTCACACGTTTAAATAAACCTTTATTATTGGTCTGTCTTCATCTCCAAAGCTCAAAATACTCTGTTCCACCTCGTGATGTCATGTAGTGGTAGTTTTCAAGTTAACAGCTCTCTTTTACCTTTAGTTCAAGAGAGATCGGCAATTCCAGGGCAGAAATGATCCAAATGATTTTAATGAAGGAGTTTAAAAACATGGTGGAGCACTTCCTCTATTATCACATGACATCCCAAAGTGGAACAGTGTGTTTTCAGTTTGACAGAAGAACTCCGGGTATGTGTTGATGAGGATCAGAGTGGCATAATATGGGTCCTTAAATCTTAACATATTTGCTGATATTAGTCGTGGCCCTTCCAAATGTAACTCTTTTCATTTTGGTATGTGACACAGTATAGGCCTACATTTGTCCATCAGTGACACCTACTTTACAACAGTTAGGTCAGAACTAAACCACTTTGACTTCTGTATTGTCAGGAAAAATGCTCTCTCGCAAAAAGTTGACTGCACCGAGGAACATGCTGGCAGCTGTGGAGCCAGTGAGGGACATGCAGGCGGTACTGATCGGACAGGAGCTCAGACAACATGGAGACGAATTCAACAGAATCCTCGAACAGAGGGTAAGACATGCCCCCACTGCCTCTGTCACCACATGTATTTACTTTTGGGTTTTTAGATTCTCACCTCTCCTCTCTACACAACCAAATCAACCCAAGTCTGGTCTGTTCATAACTTGCATGTCACAGACTTAAAGGTGTGTAACTTTCTGGTGAATGCTTGTCTTCATGGAAATGTTGTTGCTTTGTCTAGAATGTCCCAAAGTGTGGCATTAAACTTATCTATTTCCATGGAGACAAGTCCACAATGGCTCCAGGCCAAGTTACAGGTCAGATTTGTGGCGAGGTGAGCTCACTGAAAGCATGCTTTTCTTAGTATTTTTTTAACACCTGTAACCGAATAAATGCAACACAAATGAGTTTAATACCATATTGTGATACCTTTCAGGCAAAGCAATAATATCTCCATGGAAACAAGTTTGTGGTGGACCCCCTACCAGAAAAGTTACCCAGTGAACTAGCACACGAGAGCTGAATGATTTTGGGAAAATAGATTGATAAATAATTTGTCTGACAAGCATTGCAATTACATTAGATTAGATTACATTACATTACATATTTTATGGTTCTCATTTCCAGGGGAATTGACAAAAAGACTAAAATATGAACTGACAAATTAATACCAGAATAGCATATATTTCAGAGCAATGTTTGTACTGATCTAAACTACACAGTTAGCAGTTTTGTGGGGAACAGGGTCTGATGTTTTTCTGTTAATGGAGGATATTATGGCTCTTCAAAAATGTGCTAATTGCGTCCTCTCAATAGCAGTTTTGATTCAGTATTGATTAGCATTGCAGCCTTCATGTATGTATGCATTATGTAGACTTGACCTTTCCAAGAAGTAGTTGGACAGAAATAAACAAATAGGACAGCTGCTTTATTTAGAAAGAGTGAACTTTAGATCTCAGACTGGATGGTGTTTTCCTTTGTGCTCAAGGGAGTGAACTGTTACAATGACCAGCCCCAAGCTGCATGATACTGCAAAACAAGATCACAGGCGCATGATTCACCCTCCATCATTCAAGTTGAAGAATATATAAATGTCTGATTTCAAAACATGGTAACTATAAAATAAACAAATGCACAACTTGGTGATGTGACAGTGTGTTTAAAGCGTCCATTTTACTTTATTTTCTGATCTGTGTCATAATGTTGTAATGTTATCACAAACTCTAAATACATGGAGTTGTGTTTAGTTTAATTCACACATGTTTAACATACAAACTCTGCATATTTGGACTGAATTCTTCTACTCAAAGTGAAAACATCTTTCCCCATTGTGATGTCATGTGATAATACAGGAAGTGCTCCACTGTGTTTTTAAACTCCATACATCATCACTAGAATCATTTGGCTAATTTCTGCCCTGGAATTGCCAATCTCTATTGAATAAATGTAAAAGGTCGCTCTTTACTTGAAAACTACCCCTTCATGACATCACAAGGTGGAACAGAGCATTTTGAGCTTTGGAGATGTTTGTAGCCTAATAATGCAGCATGACTCACACATGTGTGAATGAAATAAAACAAAACTCCAGGTATGTTTTGATGAGGTAACAACATTATTACATGGCTTAAAGCTCACAAGAGTCAATTTTGCGTCATATAGGACCTTTAAAATGTGGTGAAGTCACAGCTGTTGTTTCAGTGTAGCTCATTTGTAAGACTGTGTAGCTGCTGTTCACCCAATTGCCTCTTAGACAAATGTTAGCAGCTCTCTACAGACAGAGACGATTAAGGGATCAACTAGCTCAAAGAGATATATTTACAAAGCCAAATACAGAAAAAAAATGTTATGCTTGTAAATGAAATGAAAGATACAAGAAATGAATAATGCTAACATGTTTTTTTAGATATGCAAAGTTAGAATTTTAATTATATGTGTATAATTGTATATAATTAAAACTATTGAAATTACCTCAAAAAGAGACAGATACGCCCAGTGTAATCTCACAAACAATGGTATTATTTATTGATGTTTCTGTAATTTTGTGCTTCATTTTGTGGTCCTTACCACATTTACACATTTATTGTGGCCAGATTAATCCAAACTTGGAATTATTACCCAAACTGACTAACAAAAGACACACAAAACTAGTCAAATTTATAGAGCAGTAAAAATGAAGTGAATGTTATTTTTATTTGATTCATTTTCCCTTAAGCCCAACTCTTATGTGATTACCCATAATAATTTCTTTTATTAGCTGAAACAATAGTGTAAAGTCTGCACTTCCCCAGCGGCGATGACAGGGCCTGCCCATAGTAGTAACACTCAGTTTCCTGTGGGCTTGTGCTTCTTGGATCCCATTTCTCTACATTGCATCACCACAGACCTGCCTCTCTATCAAAGAGCAGCCTTGAACATTCGGAGCGATGAGGCATCGAGTGCGCCTTAATGACATCAGAGGAGTGGATTAGAAAATGAAAGTCAAAAAGTGTGAAAGGCATTTTCTGTGATGTGATAGTTAGACTCCGGAGAGTGCTGGTTAATGCTCCCACTGTGTCAAAAGCTTAAGGGCAATGAAAAAATTCCCAATTTGAATGGAGGACTCCCTACTGTGCCTCAGGCTATTCCCAAAGTCTTTAAAGTATTTAAAGCCATATTCATTTTAATAGGGTCGAAATCAAGGTCTTAAAAGTGTTCATGTTTTTGTGAAGATTTGTTCTTTTTTATCTTTACATCTGAAATTCTGTAGTTATTCGCGCAGATTTGGAATTAATGAGTTGCATCTGAATGTTGAGTGGTTTCTGGAGCTGCTCACACTCTTAGATTACTTTACTTTACTTGTTAAAACTACTTTAAAATAATTTCAACCTGGAGAGACTCTGACAGACACAAAGAGAAAGCATTAGTAGTTTTACTGAATGAGTTATCTTTAGTGCTCAGACCCCGACAGAAGACATTGCGATGAAGGGCGTCGCCGATTAGATGGCTAGTGTGATGATTAGATTAGATAATTAGTTTAGGAGAGGTCTTTTTTTGCCTGGACACGGGAGGTGGTGGAGGTGAGGTCGAGGAGAGTGAAGGGGACAAGAAGACGATGAGGCAATGGGGGTTTAAATTGGCCAACGGGGAGCTGATTCGACAAAGGAAGGCAAGCAGCGGGGAGGAGCAATGGGAGTGAAGTGATGAAGCCTAAGGAGCAGGTAAACTCTGGAGGGGTGGTGAGGTAGGTCTTCCAGGTTGAATTTACGCCAGTTCCCATTTTGTGACATAAAAAAAGACTCAGAAAGAAAACCTCCATAAAGTAACTCCCTGGTTCCTTTGTCCTTCTGCTCACATACCCCCAAAACATAGTCCCTCCCAGGCTACCCCCATATACTTTCCTTTCTGTCTTTCCTTTTACCAGAGGTACACTTTAATTTCCTGACTGTGAATAATGGCTGGTGAGGGGGTGTTTCTCTCTACTTGGAATTTTAAAAAGCTGTCATAGACCTCTGTAACTGTTTTCACTGATCTTCTCAGACACTACAGGTTGACCAATAGCTCATTATTTGCATTATGTCTGCAGATGTGGGGCACCAGCAGGTGCTAAACTCTGACCCTGCTATGTTTTATAATAACTTTAACATTAGGATAATGTAAGAGGTTAAAGGTGCATTGTGTAACTTTTCTGGTGAAGGGCCCGCTATATGCTTGTCTTCATGGAGATGGTATCTCTTTGCCTGGAATGATCTACAATAAGGCATTAAAATTCGCTAATGCCATAGAAACAAGTTGATGTCACCAGGTCAAGTTCAGAGGTTCAAGGTTCAAGGTCAGATCTGTGGAGTGGCAACTATTTAGCAATTTAAACACATCACATTGAATAAATGCGTGTTGCACTGTGTAGCATTCCACAACAAAGCAATTACATCTCCATGGAGACAAGCAGTGTGAGGAACCCACACCCCAAAGTTACATAGTGCACCTTTAAACATTTATGCAACTTAACTTATAACACAGAATAACCCATTCAGTGTTGGTTGGTACCTACATGAGAACTTAATTTTTTCCCAACACGGACACCACCAACCTGCTCTCTTTATGCAAACATGTAGAGGAGCAGCGACTCTACCCTGAGCTTCTTTCCTTTTATCCTGACTTGAGACTGCCTTAAAAGTATGCCTGTAATATTTCAGCATATTTCTATTGATATGAAAGGTCAACATCCAGGGATAATAATTCACTTTTTTATTTATTTATTCAGTATTTTACCAGGTAGGTCCATTGGAAACACCTTGTTATTTACAATGACCACTTGGTCAAGATGCAACAAAAAGCTAAAGTTGCACTCAGTAACCTTTTTAGTGTGGTGTCTGCCATCATGTAGATAGTTTTGCTTTGCCTGTAATTTTCTACAGTGGCATTAATTTCAATTTCAGTTTTCAATTTTGCATTTATTCAATTACATACGTTTTTACTGCTCAAAAACATGCATTCTTATGTGAGCAGAGACGCCTCTCCAAAGATCTAACCTGTAACTTGGTCTGGTGGCACCGAGTGTGTGTCTCCATGAGGATAGATAAGTTTAACATCTCCATGGAAACAAGCAGGTGACGGACCCTCTATCAAAAAGTGACATAGTGCACCTTTAAATACATTTATACGAGTAGAAGGCAGGTAAGGAGGTGAGTGAGTGCTTCACTGTGTACAAAACTGTACAAATGTCAACATATACTGAGAAAGGACTTTTATATCATTGGTCAGTCTGCCTTGGATCCTTCTACCCATCAATACAACTTTTTAAAGAGATGATTTGGCTCTCTGTTAGGGTTTTACAAGTATTTAGTATCTAGTATTTAGGTAAAATCACTACTTTAGTAAACAAGCCAGAAGATTGTTAGCCAAGTTCTGATTACGCAAAACGCCTGTAGCTATGTTCTTGGTTCTTGTGGTTGTAGTTAGTCATCACTGTGTTTAGAAGAGCTGCCTTACTCATGCATCTTTCACTTTGGACAATTATCGCAAATAAATCACTGTTATCCACAGTGGAGTTTATATCAGAATCAGGTTTTCCCAGCACAGTTCCCTGGTGTACTGACAAACCACACCAGGCCTGCGAATTAAAGTTTAATAATGGCTTCTCACTGCTCTGACTACTTCAATTGAGTCTGAGTAGCACAGTCAAGAGGAGGCAAGAACGTTAGTCTAGCCATAAAGATTGCATCAGGAAGGGCATCTGAGGTAGGACCTGACAAATCATTATGTAAATCAATACAGGCTCAAGGTTACACCAAACTTAACCGTGCAAAAGTTTCAGTCTGCTATGATAAAATTATAGATCCACCATGCAACCTCTCTGTCTCCATGGAGATTTTATTGCTTTGCCGGTAATGTTCCACAGTATGTCATTTAACATATCTATTTAGATTTTTTTCATTCAATTAAAGTTTTCAATGAATGTTTTTATGCATTTAAGCACTATAATATCTTAAAGGTCCTATATTACACAAATCTGACTGCCATATTAGAATGTTATTACCTCATCAAAAACATGCCTGGAGTTGTGTTTTGTTTCATTCACACATGTTTGAGTGACCCTGGATTATTAGTCTGTCTACATCTCCAAAACGCAAATTGCTCTGTTCCACCTTGTGATGTCATGAAGCGGTAGTTTTCAACAGCTTCCTTTTACATTTAGTTCACTAGAGATTGACGCTTCCTTGTCTGAAATGATTCAAATGATTCTGGTCAGGGTGTATGGAGTTTAAAAACACAGTGGAGCACTTCTTTTATTACCACATGGCATCACAAGTTGGAACAGAGTGTTTTCAGTTTGAGAGAAGAACTCATCTTATATACAGTGTGTTAAACATGTGTGAATGAAACAAAACACAACTCCAGGTATGTTTGTGACGAGGAAACAACATTATAACACAGATGAATACAAATTGTCAACTGTGAAACACTAAAACGTGGTGGTTTAAGATGTGTTTATGCTCTTGGCTCTTTGTTCAGTGCGTTGTGGTGATCCGCTGCAGTAGTAAAGACATGATTGTGTGTTTGTTAAATATTCTAACCAAACTGTGAATCACCAAATCTGCCTCCTCATCTGTGGTCAGAGCAGTGCAGGTGTCTGGGAAAAAGGCACAACATCTGGTGGGAGGATGATTGCCAAACATGTGCAGTGGCTAAAATCCAAATGTACAGTACTAACAAAAGGATATAATGTTTGTAATGTTTCTGTTACATTACATCTTTCACGATAACAAATTTTGAAGTGTGATATATTGCTGAAGAAAATATAAATGATAATAGATGATAATATTGAAACTAATCTATGTCACTGATGCAATAAGCCAAGAACAGATTTAAAAGTGCATTGTATAACTTTTCTGCTGGAGGGTCCATCAAATGCTTTTCTCCATGGACATGTCATTGCTTTGTCTGGAATGTTTCACAGTATGGTATTAAATCTTTCTATCTTCACAGAGACTAAACCAGACTGAGTTACTGGTCATATCGGTGGAGAGGCAACCCCGCTCCCAGTCACAATGCATGATTTGCTTTGTATTTTTGAGCTAAAAAAAAAAAAACTATACACCTATAATTGAATAAATGTAAGGACAAGCTGTTTAATATTATACTGTGGAACCTTTCAGGCAGAGCAGTGACATTTCCATAGAAACAAGCATGTGACGGACCTCCAAAATTATTAAAAAATAAAAAAAACATGAGCTATTATAAATAAACAGCCGAATGAAACACTTAGTTTGCATTTGTAATGAGTCATAGAAGTCATTAGTTCTACCTTTTACGCCACAAATCTTCATAAATCAACTTTTGCGGTGGAGGGTCCGCTACCTACTTGTGTCCATGGAGATGTTATTGCTTTGCCTCGAAAGTTCCATGGTATGACTTTAAACATATCCATCTAGCATTTATTCATTACCGGTGTTTCTATTGTTCAAAATAACAATACTTCCTTCTGTGAATAGCAGCGACTTTCCACAGATCTGAGTTGTAATATAGCGTAGTGCTGTAATCTGCCTGTCTCCCTTGGAATAGACAGGTTTAATCTATACTGTGGAACATTCTAGATAAAGCAATAACATTTCCATGGAGACAAGCAGATGGCAGACCTTCCAACTAGAAATGTTACGCGGTGCATCTTTAGTTTAGTGTTTATTGTCTGATAAGCTGGCCCGCAATAAAAGTTGTGGTGTTTGAGTTTGGAAACTTAAAACTTGTAGCGGTCCAGATTTCAGAGAGCTTCTAGTTAGATATTTCCTAAAAGTCCATTATATTTTAGGCTACATTATAAACTGCTTTTATTTGAATATATCTGTGATTATTCAAGTTGACTCTGGCCTAATAGAGAGAGCTTTTACCCCTGGCTGTATTCCTCTAGTTAATGTGTGATATGTTTGATTTATGTAGCTGTTATTAAAATAAACCGGTCATTATGTTGTCAGTTTGCTCGAGCAGGGGTCTTGAATCACCCTAGTATTATCCCTGAGTCAGTTGCCACATAAAACTTGCCGTATACCACTATCTTTTTTCTGCTAATCCACTCTGTCTCTGTCTCTTGTGTCCGAGTTTGTTTTGAAACCTCTGTGATGTGATGGTACGTGTGTGTGTGTGTGTGTGTGTATTATGGTGTGCGAGCAGTGTCCGTGACAGTGTAGCTTCATTATGGTTGGGCCCTGTGGTTAAAGTACTCGCAGGGAGCACAGCACAAGGGCTAATTATCCTGCCAGTGCAGACACACACACACACACATAGAAAAACACACTAGAATCTGTCATCTTTCAGTCAGAGGTAAGTTTTGTGCTGAAAACAGAAATAACTTGCCAGAGCATTGTGGTGGATACTATTGTTTGTTTGTGAGAGACAAAAATAGTTACTGCTTTGTTGCTGAAAGCTGAATGAGTTTTGATTTCTTTTAAGCATTTTATAATACTTTGTTAAGAGCTCCAGGGATCGAAAGCGTGTGTTGTCTGCTCTAACTGAAGAAGCCTGTCTGATGTCACTACAGCTATTGTCTGGCCCAGTACCCTGTAGGGATTTTGATTTTGATTTATCTTTGTGCATGTCAGTCTTTGAAAGGTGCATTATGTAACTTTTATGACAGAGGACCAGCCACCTGCTTTTCTCCATTGAGTTTGTGTTGTTTTGACTCAAATGTTCCACTTTATGGCTTTAAAGGGTGAAAACCATACCTGGATTTGTGTTTTGTTTAATTCGTACATGCTTAAACGCACAAACTCTGCATATTTAGGTTGAGTTCTTGCAAACAGAAAACGCTCTGTTCCACCTGATGTCATGTGGTAATACATGAAATGCTCCACTGTGTTTTTAAACTCCATACAACTTCACTAGAATCATTTGGATCATTTCACACCCTGGAATTGTCAATCTCTACTGAACTAAAGATAAAAGGAGCTGTTAACTTGAAAACTAACACAGCAGCACATCACAAGGTGGAACAGAGCATTTTGAACTTTGGAGATGTAGACAGAGGATTACTCAGACATATATGAATGAAACAAAACACAACTCCATGTATGTTTTAAAGGAGGTAACTGCATTATGACATGGCTTAAAGCTCACAAGAGTAAATTTTGTAATATAGTATCTTTAAAAACATATGTGCTCATGGAGACCAGTAAGTCAAGTTCGGGACGGCTAGTCAAGGTAAAGAAATCGCTATGAAAAAGTTGCATAGTGCAGCTTTAAATGGTGTGATAATGTTAAATTTCAGTGAGATAATTAAAACAATAGATGTCAAATACAAAAGGCGTCAAATAAGTTGTTCATTGCCATTTCATATATATTGCTGAATCCCTTTATTGTAATCAACACAGCTGGATAAGATAAAATATTTCTACCAGTAATTCACATTTAAAAAGGCAGCCTTTGAATGATAGTAAAAAAAAAAAAAAAAAAAAGTAGGTCACACAGAAAATGAGAAAAATGAAAAAATTGAAAAATGAGAATTTATTCAGGCAATGTGTAATTTCTGCATACCAAAATATTATTGTAACAGTAAGTCTAACAGTTTGTAAAATGGACACTTACATTCAAATAAAGAATGCTTCAATTCAATCACACTTAACTCTTCAAAGCCCTGGCTGTTTTACATATTAGTCACTGCAAACCTCTGTTTTTGTATAATAGACAGCAATATGAAACTACTTTAGATTTTCAGTTTCAGCCAATCTAAACAATATTATATTTCAATATTGTTAAACTAAGCATAACAGTGTGTGTAATGTGCGTTTGCTGTCTTGGCAGTTAACCATTTTATAAATCCCACATAAATGCATTGTGTGGCTTTCTTTGTGCTGAATGTAAGCCTGTCATGATAATTACAATATTGACTTATGGTTCAATATATGAAAGCTGAAACATTATATTTTGGGGCTCAGTATTTATCATGGGTACTTTTTCTTTTCAATAGTGGAGTGAGTTTGACCATTTTTATATAATACGATGAGATTTATGCTGTAGATGATAGAATAAATAACCTGCTATGGCTAATTCTAAGTTTATTCTCCCATTTATTTGTTTTTAATGTTACTGTCTTTTTAAAAATATGTTTATTAAAATTGTACTTTACTGCTTTGTGTCAGTGGTATAAAGTAGTTTCAATATTATCGTTTATGACATATCTGTAGTGATATATAATGCTTCAAAATATTTTATCGTGACAGGCCTAGTTGAGAGTTGAGTCTTTGTGGATAATGTCTGGCTGGTGCGCCCTGTGTAGTCTATTTTAGTCTCCAGCGTAGTAAGCTGTGGTGACCCAAACAAAATCACATGACTCTGACTGGATATGTCTGACTAAATGTTTCCACTGTGAGAACAACAGAATGAGCAGCTTTGTTTTATTTAGATAATTACTTTAACACTATTGTTTGTTAAATACAGGTGTGGAAAACAATCAAGGTTGAGACTTATTACGTGAGGTCAGAGGTCAGAGGTTAAATGAGGTCAAGTCAGAGTAGTTTTTCCACTGTAATGTTGTGTCTGCTGCGTCTGTGACTTCAGTGACTCAGAATCAGCAATTAAAAGGTGTCAACTGCAGTGGTGGAACGTAATGAAATAACAGTAGTATACATTTTAGGTATCTGTACTTATGTTACAGGAAATACCTTTTACGTTTACTACATTTGAGAGCAGGTATCTGTACTTTTTACTCCATTACAGTTTTGAACTGGACTGAAAAGCAAAAGTATTTTTTAAGATAGTTTGAGACCTGCTAAAGGCTGGTTTATTTATAACACGTTCATAGTCTGAGCAAACAAAAATATAACAACAAATTAACAAATAAAAATAGCTAGAATAAAAAAAGATGATTCAGTTGTTTCTGTTGAACAAAATTCAGCACAACTCTTTATCAAAATCACTACATTTGAAGCCTTATAAGACCTAAAACTTTGTGCAAAATGCTTTTACTTTTTACTCTTTAGTATATTTTTAAACAGATACTTTCACTTGAGTATTTATTTTGCTCCAGTATCTGTACGTTTACTTAAGTAAATTGAGGACTTTTTCCAGCACTGAACAGAAGTCAAAACTAAAAATGTTTGACATGGCATTTTGTCAGTAACTGGTATCACCACTTATTCTTAAGAGCGATGTTTACTCAGGGTTTTTTCATAATGTTTCAAAGACCTGGAATGAACTGTTTGGTCATGTGACGTTTACTGTCCTCATTCTTGATGTTTCACAGCAGAAGTGAGCAGGCAGTTTGGATATAATTATTTTATTGACTAGGAAGTGGGGCAATTTTGGGGTATTTTAGTTTTAATAGAATAACATTTGAGCTGTAAAAAGTTAAAGAAGTGACTACTATGGTGAATTATTGGTATTTTGTTACGCAAAACTGAGTCATGTTATAATGTTGTTACATGTTGTCAAAAACACGCCTGGAGTTGTGTTTTGTTTCATTCACACATGTTTGACTAATCTTTTATTATTAGATAAGAAAATAGCGTAATACAGCCCCTTTAATTGTTTCAACTTGGGCCATAAAGTAGTTTCAATATTATTGTTTATCTCAGTATTTCTCTGTAGCAATATATCATACTGCTAAATTTGTTAATGTGACAGACCTAATACCATCTATCATGGAAATAAAAATAAGTATGAATTTTTATTAAAATGTGGTCACCTCTGTTCACCAGCACTTGCAAACAGTCCAGTGTAAAGGAAATATTGACATAAAACTCTAGTTATTTATAGTTTGGTGGTTTTCTTTGTTTTCATGTGCGTAAGTCTACAAAGACAGACACAGAGATAAAATCAGCTTAAAAAGAAACTGATACCGAGTGTTTCATCTAAAATTGATCTACAAAGATAAAAACACTATCTATAAAAACACAGCTCAGAACCAAAGCATGTCCAAAGTGCCCTTCACCACAAACGTTATCTTTCCCTTCATGTTAATTTGCTTGAAGTCTGTTCTGCCCAATGTTTACCCAAGATCCAAAGTGTTTTTGCAAAGTGTACAACCACCTCCACCGCAGACATGATATTTTGTTGTTTCATGCTCAATTTTCAGCCAGTGTGAAGTCTTTTATGATTTGACCTAAGATGACTCTGTATGACTGGTCACACTGATGCATCCTAACATAAACTTTTTTCTTACTTACTGCCAACACATTTTAAACTCACCATAAGCTCAGTAAATACACAAACGTATGTGTCTTGATGAGAAGCAGAAGTTGTGTTCATGACGAAAAGTTAACTGTTCTTCCTAACACCTGTTTCCTCCTCTGGCATTAGCGTCTCTGTGGTTTGGGCCCAGTTACTGAGTTCAACCACACTGCTTTGATTTTCCTTCTATAAAGATCCTGTTTTTCACATTGTGGTCTTGGTTTGGGTAAGGGGTTTAAACACTGCCAGTCCATGTGTTTGTGGTATTAGGTCTATCCGGACTAAACTAAAGTATTCTTCATACTGGAGTTACTGCAAACATCCTCAAATTTATTTTCTATGGGAAGGCATGTTTTGGGATTGGGGAAGTGCAAATGCGATCCTGAATGTGTAATAGACATGCACTCAAACTCTATCCAAATATGCACGTAATAATAGGGGTGTAACAATATCCAAGCCTCATGATACGATATTGTCATGGTATGAACCTCACGGTACGATATTTATTGCAATATCATGGGAAAGCTCACGATATGGTGGGGAGGCTCACGATTAGGGATGTAGCAATATCCAAATCTCTCTGTACAATATTTTCACGATATACATCTCACGGTACGATATTTATTGTGATATTTTGTAGAGGCTAACAAAACTATTAATATGCTACTTTTTCCTCTTAAAATGCCTTGACAAGACTTAGAACTGTTATTTCTTCTTGTAGTCTACACTGAAATGGAGCAAAGTATCATGGTTTTTGTAGTCTTTTTTTTAGCTATTGCTGCACCATAACTCTTTAATTTAAGCAAAGAGACTTGTAAATCGATATATTGAGATGGCCCACGATATTATTGTGAGAACTTCGACGATACGATATTACGATATTTTGGTTATTGTTTCATCCCTACTTAATGTTGAAAACAGGGATGTCAAGCTGGTGCAGAAATAGAAAATCATAATTATATACAAAACTACAAAATACTAAGCACAGGGATTTAAGAAGCAAAGGCAATTTCAGTTTAATCTATTTCGATATATCCATCCATCCATCCATTTTCTTCTGCTTATCCGGGGCCCGGTCGCGGATACACCTATATACTATACAATATTCCTTTATCAGCATGTCACAGTTGGCCAGTAATATTTTATTTATGTTGCTATACAGTGAGTTTTTGGGTCCAGTTACTGATAAAAAATGATCAGGTTCAAAAAATTGTTATTTACCTTTTGGATATTTCATGGCAAAGTGCAATGTTATTATTAGGAAAATCTGACTCTTGCCTCCACCTCGACATTGTAGAATCTGAAAACCACCAATAACTTTATTTTTCATATGCTGTTAATGTCTTGTTGATGGGACTTGACTGACAGCTGATGATTTGTTTACCCAGTGGTGTTGGAGATTGTGTAGTAGAGTGTGGAGAGAGGGATGGTGTGTGGGAGGGTTTTGTTTTTTGTTTATTTGTTTTTCTATTTTAGTTTGTGATATTTTCTTTAAAAAAAAAAAATCATAATGAAAATCTAAAAACATATTATTATTATTATTATTAGTATTATTAGTAGCAGTAGTAGTAGTAGTCGTAGTAATGGTAGTAGTAGTAGTAATAGTAGTAGTAGTAGTAGTAGTAGTAGTAGTAGTAGTAGTAGTAGTAGTAGTAGTAGTAGTAGTAGTAGTAGTAGTAGTAGTAGTAGTAGTAGTAGTAGTAGTAGTAAGTAGTAGTAGTAGTAGTAGTAGTAGTAGTAGTAGTTAGTAGTAGTAGTAGTAGTAGTAGTAGTAGTAGTAGTAGTAGTAGTAGTAGTAGTAGTAGTAGTAGTAGTAGTAGTAGTAGTAGTAGTAGTAGTAGTATAGTAGTAGTACGTAGTAGTAGTAGTAGTAGTAGTAGTATAGTAGTAGTAGTAGTAGTAGTAGTAGTAGTAGTAGTAGTAGTAGTAAGTAGTAGTAGTAGTAGTAGTAAGTAGTAGTAATAGTAGTAGTAGTAGTAGTAGTAGTAGTAGTAGTAGTAGTAGTAGTAGTAGTAGTAGTAGTAGTAGTAGTAGTAGTAGTAGTAGTAGTAGTAGTAGTAGTAGTAAGTAGTAGTAGTAGTAGTAGTAGTAGTAGTAGTAGTAGTAGTAGTAGTAGTAGTAGTAGTAGTAGTAGTAGTAGTAGTAGTAGTAGTAGTAGTAGTAGTAGTAGTAGTAGTAGTAGTAGTAGTAGTAGTAGTAGTAGTAGTAGTAGTAGTAGTAGTAGTAGTAGTAGTAGTAGTAGTAGTAGTAGTAGTAGTAGTAGTAGTAGTAGTAGTAGTAGTAGTAGTAGTAGTAGTAGTAGTAGTAGTAGTAGTAGTAGTAGTAGTAGTAGTAGTAGTAGTAGTAGTAGTAGTAGTAGTAGTAGTAGTAGTAGTAGTAGTAGTAGTAGTAGTAGTAGTAGTAGTAGTAGTAGTAGTAGTAGTAGTAGTAGTAGTAGTAGTAGTAGTAGTAGTAGTAGTAGTAGTAGTAGTAGTAGTAGTAGTCAGTAGTAGTAGTAGTAGTAGTAGTAGTAGTAGTAGTAGTAGTAGTAGTAGTAGTAGTAGTAGTAGTAGTAGTAGTAGTAGTAGTAGTAGTAGTAGTAGTAGTAGTAGTAGTAGTAGTAGTAGTAGTAGTAGTAGTAGTAGTAGTAGTAGTAGTAGTAGTAGTAGTAGTAGTAGTAGTAGTAGTAGTATAGTAGTAGTAGTAGTAGTAGTAGTAGTAGTAGTAGTAGTAGTAGTAGTAGTAGTAGTAGTAGTAGTAGTAGTAGTAGTAGTAGTAGTAGTAGTAGTAGTAGTAGTAGTAGTAGTAGTAGTAGTAGTAGTAGTAGTAGTAGTAGTAGTAGTAGTAGTAGTAGTAGTAGTAGTAGTAGTAGTAGTAGTAGTAGTAGTAGTAGTAGTAGTAGTAGTAGTAGTAGTAGTAGTAGTAGTAGTAGTAGTAGTAGTAGTAGTAGTAGTAGTAGTAGTAGTAGTAGTAGTAGTAGTAGTAGTAGTAGTAGTAGTAGTAGTAGTAGTAGTAGTAGTAAGTAGTAGTAGTAGTAGTAGTAGTAGTAGTAGTAGTAGTAGTAGTAGTAGTAGTAGTAGTAGTAGTAGTAGTAGTAGTCAGTAGTAGTAGTAGTAGTAGTAGTAGTAGTAGTAGTAGTAGTAGTAGTAGTAGTAGTAGTAGTAGTAGTAGTAGTAGTAGTAGTAGTAGTAGTAGTAGTAGTAGTATTAACAATGTATCTTATGTTGACAAGTGAAGTTCTCCAGCGTAAAATCAAAATACATAAAACAAACCGTCCCTATGGTGGGTCACTATGGTAATGTCGTATGTCGTCTACCAAGAAGACACCAAGAGTCCAGTATTATTCTACAGTCTCATCTTGTTTGGTCTCTTACATAACTCAAAAACCACTGCCCAGTTCCATAAAGAACAGCTACTCTTTCTCATGACACACACCTTTAACTGTTGTCACGTTTTAAGTGTCAATGCTGTATCATGCACTTCACATGAACTCATATGACCTAACCAAAGCCAGTTCTAAATGTATATGATCAACACCTACAGTATTTGTTTGTCTCTATGGCGATGTTATGCTGCACAATATAATAGCATTAAAAATAACTCCACTATAATGCATCAAACATAACAAGTGTTTTCAGTCACATGCATTCTTACTCTCAGCAGGGTTACTATAAATATGTTTAACAGGCCCATATTACGCTTTATCCTATTTTCTGATCTGTATTATAATGTTGTTTCTTCATCAAACAGTAAACACTCTCCACCTTATGATGTCATGTGATAATACAAGTGCTCCACTGTGTTTTTAAAGTCCACATACCTTCACTAGAATCATTTGG
Source organism: Boleophthalmus pectinirostris (assembly GCF_026225935.1). Lineage (NCBI taxonomy): Eukaryota > Metazoa > Chordata > Actinopteri > Gobiiformes > Gobiidae > Boleophthalmus > Boleophthalmus pectinirostris. The sequence goes on from NW_026571404.1 coordinate 23,204,142, forward strand.
ATAATTCCAGCCCTTGAATGGCCAGAATCTACTATACAAAAGGTAAAATGTAGTTGTTCACTTGAAAACAAGGTGAAAGAGAGCATTTTGAGCTTTGGAGATGTAGCCAAACTAATAAACCAGGATTACTGAAATTTGTGTGAATGAAACAAAACACAACTCCAGATATGTTTTTGATAAAGTAATAGCCTTCTAACATGATTAAAAGCTGACATTTTGTGTAATATAGGACATTTAATGCAGAATTTAGTGTGGAACATTCCAGACAAAGCAATAATATCTCCATGGACACAAGAAGGTGAGGGACTCTCCACTAGACTGATCCACAATGGAAATTAGTTAGACACAGACACAGTTAGACAATCAGTTAGACATGATAACACTTATAAATAAGTAGCAAGAGAGTGGTGCCAAATAATACATAGTGTACTTTTAAGTGAATAGAGAGGAAGTATCGTATTTCAAGATATTTATGTTCTTTTGAGTTGTCATAATGTATTCTTTGACTTATGTTGAGCAGTATATTACACCTGGAACTGAGATGTAAAAGCAGGATGTGGAGAGCTATACTTACCTACCTCCTGTTCATTAAATATACACTTTACCTTCCACTTTGATTTGGCTTTTTGGACACTTACCATTTTATGACCCTTGAAGATACAGGTTCTACAGTATATATGTATTAGTGATGTCTTTTTAAAATGTGTGCTTGTGTGCTTGGATGCAAATTGACATGTGATTCAGTCAGGAGGTGGATACTATTTTTACTTTGTGACATTTAACAATGTTTTGTTTAGTTTTTTTTTATGCAAATGAAACCGCAAATAAAGTGGCCCAAATCTGTTTGAACCTTTTGTTTGTATTTGCAAAATAGTTATATTTGTTTACACTTTTTCCAAGTCATACTTTGCAGCTGACATGATCAACATTCCCTGGGGGTGTGATGCTAACTGTAGGCTCTGCTCTGTATGTGCTACTCAAGTTACACTTTAATCTGAGCTTTATTTAAAAATACCTGAAAATGTGTTGTGTAAATCCATTTTATATTTTTCCTTGAGTTTAGACGACCTCACCTGGTGGTTATTGCTAATGTGTGCATTGTGTCACCATGGTAACTGCTGAACATTCCACCAACAGAAATACATAGAAAAACACCCCCGACACAATGTATCAAAGTGTAATTTAATCCATTCAATAAACTATTTATCTCTTTACGGTTGTCACAATGCTAAAAGTTCCAATTGGATTTTGGTATCAGGAAAAGGCTTGATACTAATGATATATTTCAACATAACATAATATAATAATACTTTTTGATGACCTTACTGGATCTTTCCTCTTTGGTTATTTTATGTGTTTCTACAGATATAGATGTGAGAATGTGAGAATATTTATTCACTTTTTATTGCTGCTGTTTTGCTCTATCAAAGTTTCATTGTATTTTGCACAATGACAATAAATCTGATCTAATCTCTCATCTTAACCCTAAATAAAAATGATTTCCTACAGCATTATAACCCAGACTCTCCTCTCTTCTCTCTGCACAGGCTGCAGAGGTGCGTGCAGACTGGCGGCCGGCGGTCCCCCGGGAGCCCGCTGTCATCGTCTGCATGGGGCTCTTGATATTCCTCTTTGGACGACTACTATACTCCCACAGCGCCACCTACAGCCAATCTCAGGTCTAGCCCTTGAAAAACCCAGCAGACGTAGCCTTTATTTTTTTCCTCTAAACATCGGACTTGATTGTGGACTTGTGGATATTTCTGAAATGAGAAGAACTCTTTAAAATTTTTGTAAAACTCTAAAAGGACTGTGCATCTGTTGTTCTGTGGTCTACTCGGAGCCTTCAGGTGCGACCAAAGAGTTGAAATTTTGCACTCTATTCTGGTGTGAGATGGTTTACTCTGAGACAACGTGCCTTGTACAGAATGTCTGATGTATTATTCTGTTGTTCATTTGTATGATTGAGTCTATGTGAATGTGAATATGAGCGATGAACTCTGCAGAGCCAGGGTTGTTAAACTGGTTTTAATAAGACTGAGAAAGAACACCAGAACATTTAGGGGAAATCCACAAAAAATATATACCACTATGAACAGGCCAAAGATGTAGGTCTATACAATGTTCACTTTTTTGTTAAAGGTCCTAAATTACATGAAATGGGCGCTTTAAGCCATGTTAATATGTTGTTGTCTTCTCAAAAAACATACCTGGAGTTGTGTTTTGTTTCATTCATTCATTGAGTAATATCTACTTTCTTCTTTCTTTCTACATCTCCAAAACTCAAAATGCTCTGTTCCACCTTGTGATGTCATGAAGTGGTTTTCAAGTTAACAGCTGCCCTTTACCATTTGTTTATTAGAGATTTGCAATTTCAGGTCTGAAACTATCCACATGATTTGTGAAGGTGTATGGATTGTAAAAACACAGTGGAGCACTTCCTGTATTACCACTTAATGACATCAGAAAGTGGAACAGAGTGTTGTGTTCTGTTTGAGAGAAGAATTCAGTTTATATATGCAGGATTTGGGTGAATGAAACAAAACACAATGCCAGGTATGTTTTTGATGAGGAAACAACATTATAACATAGATTAGAAAATAGCGTAATATGGGCCCTTTAAACTGTATCGACCAAAGATTTTACAAGCATTAACAGAAAATAGCATTAAAAGTTTTATGGTTCAAGCTACCTGGGCACTGCCTCTTAACAGTTATCATTCAGTCAGACAAACTGTCATCACCTATGTGTCATTATTTTTAATACGTTATATAGTTGTGTACAATTGTAGCTGTTAATGTAGAGAAATTAAAGCTCAAACATGTATGAAATAGGTATAAAATCAGAGCAAATGATCAAGTGTCATTCCTAAATGCACAAAAGCCTATAGAAATTACAAATATCATTGTTATTATACATTCCCATTGTTAAAAGCATTAGATAACCTCCCCACACCTGCATTATTAAGCATACAGAGAAGTCTGTGTGTGACTCATAGTGTCATTGCAAACACAAGAGATTACTGTGTTCAAACTCCTCTTTGTGAGGCTCTCGCCTCACTTACAACAACAAACACCTGCACAGGTTTCATCTCAAGAGAAAGCCCACAGTGCACGGCTGTGTGTTTGAAAAAACATGTGTCAATACAATTCTATACCAAAATCCCATCTGCCCAGTGTGCGTTCTGTTAAGAAAACATATCAATATTGAGTGTTTCATGGATATTGTGAACAAAGTTGACCGAAGGGAGTTCAACTAAAAATGTCTTCCTTGATTTTATACTATTTGTTTTGTCACTGAATTAATTTCTGTCCATCAGGGCAACTACTGTACAGTAGTTGAAAAATCATTTCTGGGTAAAGAACTTTCAATTTGAAGTTTCAGTTTCAAATCAGTGTCCCTTTCAGTAACGCTTCCCAGAGCAGTTATTGCTTTATGTGGTGCAGGAGTCTACAGTAATCATGTTAGATTACACAACATGGGTCTGAATCAGTGCTCCTCCAGTGTGTGCTAAGGACTGATCTGTTTGCACAGTTGTGTCAACACAAACACATCACACATTAAGTTACACTCACCAAGGACTGCCCTAGATAAAGTGCCACTGTGTCATGCACAAACCTATTCATTTTAAAACACCCTTATTTGTGATCAAATGAATTGTTTATTACCACAATGTTTGGATAAATGTAAAAACTATTGTGTGATCTATTTGTTTGTCAGATTGAACCAAAAGACTTGAATGAAAACATCATGCACATTTCCATTACACCTGTGGTCATTTCATGTGTGCCATAAACATTGAACCACTCCATATGTTACGGTATAAAAACTGTGTGGAAGAGATTAACTCAGGCAGAAAACTGAAAATTGAATCGCACTCTCCAAACCTGACAACTGAGTGCTGTATTGCTTTGTCTTTGTATGTGAACATTGCTGAAATCTACTGGTATTTTATTTAGGTCTGTTGCCCTGCTTTTGTCAATGTCAAACTGCTTTCTCAAGTGGAGTGTGATTTCTGGAACATGTGACAAAGTAACACATAAAACTGAATCATCTTTGGGACTGAAAGGTTTATGAGTGAGTGAGGGTGAAAAGGCTTTGGCTGTTCATTTGCTTTGCTGGAAATTGCTGTACAAAAATGCAACCACGAGTCTGTGTGCACCAAGTGTACGGCAGTCTCTCCACTGACCCAGACAAACTGTAGCAACAATGTACACTGAACATAATGTATAGTCACGCTCTTGCTTTGTGGAGGGCAAATGTAATTGTAAATAAAGACTTTTTCATCTTTTTAAGAAGAATGGATTGATTGGACGAGTTTACCCCTAACCACAGACACAATAGGTACACTTGTTGCTATGTAAATAACAGCTTTGTTCTTCACTAGTGCATGAATGTGATAATCTCATAAGAATAGATCATTTTGAATCAAAAAATTTAAATTGTGATAAAATCCAAATTGGGATCTTGACTAGGGATTTCCAAAGTGGTCTAATCACTGACCTGTGGGGATTCACGATGATTTCAGTATAATTTTTTAATGATTGCAAGTAAAGTTATTTAAGGTCATACTGTGGAACATTCCAGGCAGAGCAATGACATCTCCATAGAAACAAGCAGGTGATAAACTAAATCAGTTTTACACAAATGGCCTCTTGAAATAATTACCTGTAGTCATTTCATTACTTGAGTCAGTTTCATGGACATTTTGGGGGTTTCTGAAAAGTGTTAAACTCTGATTTGGTTATAAGAAAATCAAGATATGATTTTTTTTTTTTTTCACATCACTTAATAGTTTTTTGCCTACAAGCTGGAACAGAGCATTTTTGAGCTTGTGTGTATAGACTTATAAACCAGGATTACTCAAATAAATGTGAATGAAACAAAACAACTCCAGGTATGTTTTTGAGGAGATAACATTATAACAAGGGTACAAGCTCACAAGAGTCAATTTATATGCATAATATAGGCCTCAAATATAACCTCAAATATTCTCCAGCCTCATGTATGTCTTTATGCCCACCCTCATACCAATATAAATAGCCTATAAGATATTGCATGTTGCTAGAATTATGCAACAATTTCTACCTTTAGTTCCTTCCCTGTGTGTTAGTTTCCCGTTTTGGAAGTTCAGGGACTTTCTGATTGAAATGAGGGCAACAGTCATATAAGTTTTGATTCTCTCCCTCTGAAAATAAGGGTGTACTACCAGTGTACTGTCTGCTAAAGCACAGCTCATATACAGTGAATGACTTGGCCAAAAGAGACACATTCAGGATGTTGTGGTTCAAGACCCCGGAATACTGCCTTCCTCTAGTGGGTCTTTATACAGTGGTGGGTAAGAGACTGACTGGCTTATGAAATAAAACCACCAGAAAAGTGAACTCCAAGTACATAAAACAAAGGTAAAGTACAGGTAGACTCTGAAATCTCTGCTGTTACAGAAAATACTTGAATAATAACACTGCATACTTGTGTTAAAGGTGCACTGCCCAGCTGTTTGGGTGGCGGGTCCGCTACTACTTGTCTTCATGGAGATGTTATTGCTTTGCCTGAAATAGTCCATAGTATGACACTAAACTTATCATTACGGGTGTTTCTGCTGCTCAAAAATCAGTAAATCCTTCTTTGAATAGGGGTGACTCTACATAGATCCGAACTGTAATGTAGCATTGTGCTGTAACCTGCTTGTCGCCCTTGTGATAGGTAGGTTTAATTCTAGATAAAGCAAAAACATTTCCATGGGGACAAACAGGCAGACTCTTCACTAGAAATGTTCCGCAATACACCTTTATTGTTGGTATGTCCCTGCAATTGTCAGAATTCCTAAAATCTGACCAAGTACATTGAAACCTTTCCTTATTTAAACGAATTCAGGTGCTGTACAGAGCGACCCCTCCCATACCTGTAACACAAGACGTACATTTTCCATAAAAGAAGCCCACAACACTGAGCCACAGTCACTCCAAATAAGGAAATACACTGGTCCAACCCCTGTTTTCTGTTTGTAAATGAACATACAAGGACAAGGCTTTGTGTCATGAGTCATGCTGCCATCTCCTCCTAAGTGGCTTGGAATATGTCAATACCTTTGCTGTACTGAAAGCTTAAGTGTGTAACATTTTCTCAGGTTTACTTTATTATATTGAGAGTAACTTGAGGGCTTGTTGTCAGCTCAAACATGACTCAGACTGGAAGGGTGTGGACAGGTGTTGCTTATTTCTTGAATTTAAAAGTGCATTATGTAACTTTTCTGGTGGAGGATCCGTCAAATGCTTTTCTCCATGGAGATGTTATTGCTTTGTCTGGAATGTTTCACAATATGGTATCAAATGTTTCTTTATTCATGAAGTTACAGTTCAGATCTGTGGAGAGGCAAACCCGCGAACATTCAAAATACCTGTTTTTGTAGGTATTTTTGAGCTATAAAACCAACTGTAATTGAATAAATGTATTGCAGAGCTGTTTAATGTCATACTGTGAAACACACCAAGCAGACCAATGACATATCCAGGGAAACGCTACATAGTGCATCATCAAGAACAGTATGTAAACTTTTTGGTGGAAGATCCACCTCCTGCTTGTCTCTATGGAGATGTAAGAGGACCCCAAGAAGACTAGCAGCCCTTATATGGGGAACTAATGGGCATCCTAATAAAACAATAAAAACAATAAAGCAACGGAATGCCATTAAACTTATCTATCACCATGGAGACAACAGATGATGCCACCAGGGCAAGAGAGAAGAAGATATATATTTTAACAATAACCACACCTGAATGCCAGTTTATTGCCATACTGTGCAATATTGTAGGCAAAGGAATATCATATCTGTATAGACAAGCATGTGGCTTGCGATGTCATGAAGCAGTAATATTCAAGTTAACTGCTACATTTTACCTTTTGTTCAGCAGAAACTGGAAATCCAGGGCTGAAATTATCCAAATGATTCTATTGAAGGTGTATGGATCTTAAAAACACAATGGAGCACTTCCTGAATTACCACATGACATCACAAGGTGGAACAAGGTGGATTGTTTTTGTGTTCCTCCTAAATATATGCAGGATTTGTGAGTTAAACATGTGTGAATGGAACAAAACACAACTCCAGGTATGCTTGTGTTGAGCAAACAACATTATAACATAGATCAGACAATAGCATAATATGGGCACTTAAAAAAGAAAGAACAAGCCGAGTGATGCGTGAATATATTATGCCCTCTAAATAATGCAGGTACTTTTTGATATGTAAATCCAATTTCACATGAAATGAACATGCCTTCTTCCTTGTCAAGTGTCAATACTTCCCTCATAAACAAGCATTGTACTTTTAAATAAATCTCTCTATAGCCCCTTTTAAGATCTGCCCTATACTTCATATGGTCCTTTAGATGAAAAGTGCACATAGACAGGCAGTTCCTCTTTTCTTTCTGCTCTGCACTTCAGCTTTCCAAGACACTCCAGGCATGTGCGTGTGTGTGTGTGTGTGTGTGTATGTGTGCAAAGTCAGGCGTGCTTAGTGTTGCAGTAGTTTGGCTCAGCGTTACATCAGCCCTCGTAAAATAAGCCGATACTCTGCTGCTGCCTCTGTAGTGTGGAGCGCGTCAGGTCAATGTACACAGAGCACACCAATGCAGAAAGAACCACCTCACTAACCCAGAATCACAGCAAAGGAAATCAAACCACCTTTAACAAAACACAACTAAGACACACTCCACACTGAATCAATTAAACTGGGCTGGAGTGTGGACTGAAAGGACCACAGGAGGTTAATATGCATAACAGCGAGGGCATTTGAGGAGGTGTAAAGGAATCCGAGAGAAGTCCATTTGTCTACTTCAGTAATTGCACGATTGCTGGTAAAATAAGCTTTAAAATGTAAAGTTTATTTTGTGATCTCTGTTATAATGTTGTTTCTTCATCAAAAAACATATCTGGAGTTGTGTTTTGTCTCCTTCACACATGTTTAACACACAAACCCTGCATATTAAAGCTGAGTTCTTCTCTCAAACAAAAAATGCCTTGTGATGTCATGTGGAAATACAGGAAGTGGTCCACTGTGTTTTCACACACCTTTGACTAGAATCATTTGCCTAATTTCAGCCCTGGAATTGCTCAACTCCACTGTACTAAAGGTAAAAGGAGCTGTTAACTTTAAAACTACCACTACATGACATCACAAGGTGGAGCAGAGCATTTTGACCTTTGGAGATGTGGACAGACTAATAATCCAGGATTACTCAAACATGTGTGAATGAAACCAAACACAACTCCAGATATGTTTTCATGAGATAACAGTATTATAGTAGGTCATTAAATTTTGCATAATATAGGACCTTTAATGGTGCACTGCATAACTTTCTGGTGAAGGGTTTGCTAGCAGCTTGTCTGGACATATTATTGCTTGTCCTGAATCTTCCATAACCTGATTCATCAGCCGGTTTAACTTCGTGGAAACCATCTGACCTCACAGTATTAGGATTAGTTCGCTTGATGGTAGGCGGGTACTTTTTTTATTTAACCAATCGCTGCTATTTGGTCATGACATATGTAACGCGCCGGAACACTCAGTGGTGCCCAGGTAATTGCCGGCACAATAGCAAAAAAAGCAGACAGTGAACATGTCTGTCAACAATCACTGTCGTTTCTACCATTGAATGTATGGGTTCGTCTGCATCCATCTCGACCGCTTTGTTTACTGTTGTGCTATACCATAAAAGGGACACAGACAGGTGCTTGAGTTTGACGTCATGGCTTCACAGCTCTTTGCTGGTTGGCCAGTGCGCGGTCTACAACTTCCGGGGTTCTTGCAAACCATCTAGTGTATTCCGATTCTTGACCTCGTCACTTGACAGAAATTAAATTGAGTGGAGGCACTAGGTAGGTTTAATCTATACTGTGGAACATTGTGGACAAATCAATTATATTTCGAAGGAGACTGCAGGTGGCCGAACCTCAAGTAGAAATGTTGCGCAGTGCACCTTTAAAGAGTCAATAAAAAATACAGATCAAAGTAAATGCATGCTAATTGCAATTGCCTATTTGTATTAACTAAACTGAATTACAATATGACCACTGATAGAATTTGAATTATTAGTGCCGCATATGTTAACAGAGACCATTTAGTATTTCATCCTACCAGCACACTTGCTTAAATCCATTTATACTTCAACATTTAGTAAAAGTATTTCAACCTGGGGAGACACAGACACAATGAGAAAGTATTAATAGTTGTATAAGTAGTTTTACTGAATGAGTTCTCTTTGGATTGTGTGGATCTTGTCCTTTTGGTCATTACCCAAAGCTCATGACCATAGATGAGGGTAAAAACGTAGATTGACCGGTAAATAAAGAGCTTTGCCTTTCGATGGTCTGAGACAGCGACTGCTTCACTGCAGATGCTGTCACACAATGGAGGGACTATGTCTGTCAGCTGGCCTGGGAATGCCTTGGGTTCTCCTCGGAGGAGCTGTAGAAAGTGTCCGGAGTAAAGGAAGTCTGGGAGTTCCTGCTTAGACTGCTGCCCCCTTGACATGGTTCTGTATAGGCGGAAGAAAATGGATGGAATGGATGGAGTTATCTTTGGCACTTAGATCCAGACAGAAGACATTGCAATGAAGGGTGTGGGCGATTAGATGATGTTCAGGAGAGGTCTTCCCCCCAGGGCCTTGACACTGGAGGTGATAGAGGTGAGGCCAAGGGAAGTGAAGGGGACGACAAGAAGCTGAGTGGGTGTTGAGGAGGAGATGAGGCGTGGCACAAACTGCCTAAATAATAAAATTTACAATAAAAAAGGGTGACAACTGATGAAAGTCTAAGATTTTTTTTCTTGGCACCAGAATGTCACAGTACACCACAAACAAAAGCATAAAGTCACAACACACCTAACCTGCAACACATGACGCAAAGAGGAAAATGTAAATTCAGTAAAATAAATAAAATGTCTTTCAAGTTTCAGCCACATTTTTCCAATATAGAGGAAAATATTGGACATGCAGGGCTGATAAGTACTGGACCTGTGACATGCACCCAGCTGAATTTGAAAATGTAGAAGGAACAAAAATACTCCTACAACACTCCTACGCTGTAAATGTGGAAGGAAAGACAGATGGACAACATTGCATGTGCGAAAATACTGAGGGAGGGTGTCACTGTAAATGAAGCAGTGACTGAGCAGTGAGACAGGTTATGCTGCAATGTCTAAATGTGTCAGTGTGTGCACGCTTTTATGTTGGTCAGGCCTCACTGTTTTTGTTTCTTCTAACAAGTAAGCCTTAACAAACAAGGAGCAGTAGAAGAAGCTCCCAGTGATTTCTTATACTATGGCTACAAACTGAAATGTCTCACTTTTAAAGGTGAAAAGCCTGTTCACAGCCTATAATTGTCTCAAATATAAGTTATTACATTGTTTTAAATGAAGCTAGTCCCTATATTCTACTCACAGCAGTTGAGCATTTATTTATTTGTTGCTATGGTGTTGTCATGGTGACGGCAGCAGAGCAGTGATATAGAATGCGATTTGCCAGACTGTTGCCGGACTACTTGTGCATTATGCAGTATTAACGCACTGCAGTGGTATGAAAAACTATGCATATTTGGATTATTTACAGTTTGAACAACATTGTATTGGTTGAATATTGTGATTGCTTGTTACAGCCTCACTGAATATTGTCATCTTGCACTAAAGAAAGCAGTTGTGTGCACTTCAGACTGGTCCCTATCTTTACCACTCTGCTCTGTCCCAGGGCAAGTGGAATTTCCCTTTATTTCCTCCCCTCTGCAGGCATGTGATGTGCCTGTAATGTCTCTGTATGCTACATTACATAACACAACATCAGACCTGAGGTGAAACAAGGGCAGGTGACTTATTTAAAGGTCGAATATTATGACATTTTTTTATCTATATTATAATGTTGTTTATTTATCGCAAATATACCTGGAGTTGTGCTTTGTTTCATTCACATGTTTAACATACACGCCCTGCATATTTACAGTGAATTTTTTTTCTCAAATGGAAAACACTTACACATGTGGAAATACAATAAGTGATCTACCGTGTTTTTAAATGCCGCACACCTTCACCTTTGGATCATTTAGCGCTAGAATTGCCAATCTTTATGAACTAAAGGTAAAAGGAGCTGTTAACTTGAAAACTACTGCCTCATGACATCACAAGGTGGTTACAGAGCATTTTAAGTTTTCGAGACGTAATCATACAGGATTTCTCAAACATGTGTGAATGAAACAAGACACAAAACACAACTCCAGGTATGTTTTGGGATAGGTAACAGCATTATAACATGCTTTACAGTTCACTAGAGTTCATTTAACATCACAGCATGCAAATATTTAAATTAACATTTGTTATTTGGTATTACAAGTGAAAACACTGAAAATTACTGTAACAATGTCAAGGTGAGTTATTGGAAATGATCACATATGCTTAGCTCATTGACTTCCTGTCTCAGCCGGCTTTAACTTCCTGTTTACAACTCCAGTGTCCCAATAAGTCCTATTATAATGGGAAATGCACTGTGCTGACTATGTTCATTAGCAATGGTAAGTATCTTTGTGTGGTTGGTTGCAAAAGAATTAGAAGAAGTATGTGCAGTTTAGGGGCAGTATTTAAATGTTAATGTGTCAACATGCACTTTGGCCCACTCTGACCTGTTGACAAGCTTTCATACAACCTACTGTAAATTACTCTTGAAAGACCTACCATAATGCAACTATTCATAAGGGATGGACAACATGAAGATAAAAATCCTATCAAAATTTGAAAATTAAAAGATGGTGAAAGTAATGTAACTGTTAACGGATCCATATTACGCTATTTTCTGATCTTTATTACAATGTTCTCATCAGAAACATACCTGGAGTTGTGCTTTGTTTCATTTACACATGCATATTTAGGCTGAGTTCTTCTCTCAAATGGAAAACACTGTCCACCTTGTGATGTCATACAGTAATACAGGAGGTGCTCCATGGATTTCAACCCTGTAATTGCCCATCTCTACTAGCCAAAGGTAAAAGGTAGCTGTTAACTTGAAAATTACTATTAACAAAAAAAAAAAAAAAAAACACTTCATAACTTCACAAGGTGAAACAGAGCATTTTGAGTTTTGGATATATAGACAGACTAATACAAAGGGCTACTCAAACATGTATGAAAGAAACTAAACACAACACTGGGTATGTGTAACATTTTAACATGGCTTAAAATTCACAAGAATCAATTTTGTGAAATAGAGGACCTTTAAAGTTTTTTGTTGGATTTTAGTCAAATAACAATGCAAAATTTCTCAAACCTATATATTTTTTTTTTGTTTAGACACTCTAAAATCCATGAATCATTATGTAACTACTGCACCAGCCCAAGTTTTGATAAATAAATAGGGTTAATAAGCAAATGCCAAATTAGATATCAGAAAATGACTGATGCTTTTAGGAGATGTTTGAGCACAACTCTTTTTGTAGATCTCCTGTTGTGGTCTAAAAACATATTGTTAGCAAAAAGGCCTGTAGTATAACATCGAAAGATAAACAGGAAGTGCTCACCAGATATACAGTATAGCCTAAGTTCGCATGCTTGTAGCGTTTAGACTGTTAGAAGTGTTTTATTTGAAGTCCGTATAGAAAAGTGGACAGAGAAGTGCACAGTGCGTTTGGCTCTGGTTCCAGCGGGTGCAGCCTCCGGGTTAATGACAACTTAGTGTTACCCAACGTATAATTGTTGTCAGTTAGAAGACAAAACACGTCATATGCTCACACAACACTGCACGGGGTAAGGCTTCAGCCAAGTCTAAGTGGGCCAAAGAGGGTGGACTCATTCTAAAACTGTGGTACAAGTACAGCAGGTAGTATTATCTTATGATACTTCTCAGAGTCAGGTTTTGCTTTATCACTGCTCAGGTATAAAGTTTTAAAAATAGCACCTTTTCAGTACCAGGATTTAACAGTACCTGTTTTGTTGCCTATGCTGCATCATAATCTTGAACTACAAAATAAAACATAAACAAGTCCATACATTTGTGAAAACATCTTAGAGCAAAGATTTCTTTTGTTATAATTTTCATAACTTTAGCACCATCTCAGGAAGGATTGATTTTGGTTTTGACTTGATTTTGTATTGCTTTCATTGTAATTTTTCCTGTTTCTGCCTTGGCTATACATGTTTTAAATATATATATATATATATATATATATATATATATATATATATATATATATATATATATATATATATATATATATATATATATATATATATATATATATATATATATATATATATATATGATTTGGGTCTCATTATGTCTTTTTGGAATACTTGTATTTTTTTATACTGCCCTTGCTATGACCTGTACAGTGTCAAAAGCTTACAGTTTTGTAACATGACCATAAGAGCATGGGTTTACTCAACATCTCACAGGGTCAGTTCCCATGATGCACCTCTGCCTCCTATGCAAAACATGTGTGCAGCCTCAGAACTGTTTGTCTGCTCCGCTGTGCGGTCACCTGCTCTCTCATTTACATGGCAGTTGCTATAAGGCCTAAAACTGATTGGACCTATACTGGGTAAAGCATAGATTTGCATTAAGTCCTATATAAATCTAAAAAGACATTTATTTCACTTGATACATTACATCTGCCCTGTATGTCTGTGCTTTCAGTGTTCTGGATCTTTTTTTGTCAAAAGTTAACATAATTGAATGGAGTCATATATCAGTTATACATAATAATAAACATGTTTTCACATGTAGAGACTACAGTTGTACTCTACACGAGAGAGATCCAATGCATATAGTAATATACTTGTATACTTTGGACTCTGAGGCCCATGTGGTGCAGGTCCTGTCCTCCTCTTGGTGTGTACAGTATTTCATCAGCCTCACTGACTGTAAACCTGCGCACACAAACAGACTAATCTCCAGCTCCACAGACACCTCTTTAAACCTCACTTAGATTTAAAAAAATGGCCGTTGTTGCAAAATCCCACCACAGGTTTCAGAATCAAAGCTTTTGCATCTTCAAAAACAAATGTATCAAAGTGTCTCCATCACCCTGGGCAAGTAAACAGGCCTGGCTCCAGTAATGGATTTTTACTCACAACTCGGGGGGAATTCAGGAGGAGTGTGCTGCAACTTCTATACTTTTTACATCTAATGCTTCGATTTGTTTAGTTTTGATGGTTGCATGGTGTTGCATAGCTTGCCATTGTTATTTATTACTTTCAGTTCAATTTTTAAAGCCTCTTCATGTGCACATGAAGTAGAGTGTAAGATATTAGAATTCATACATGTTAAATTTACACACACATTTTAAATCAATTTGATTCATTTTCTGCTTTCATAATTGTTGCCTTTTGTTACTTTTTTATTATGACTCATTGCAGTCTACCTACACATTAATATAGAATGACCATAAAACATGCATATATACATACAAATATACAGTGCTAACTGCACTTTAAGACTTGGCAGAGTGCAATAGGAATTGTACCTTAAGGCCATGAAGGGATTGTGTAATAGTTTGTGTGAATTTGGATATGAATATGTTTAATGGCTTTTCATTGTGCACCTGATGTCCAAATAAAGACACATTTCTCAAGAAAGGCTTATCTTATTTTATCTAGCTACAATTTACCAGGCATCATATTGTTCCTCTTGTGAGGGACATTACATGTCCTGATGACAGGAAGTCAGTGTCTGTGGGTGTGGAGATATATGAGATATATCTGTCATTCAAGATGGAGAAGGAGGAAGACGGGGAAGCTTTACCTCGTCAGGTGCTATGATTTTTCAGAAAAGAAAACCAAAGAATAAAAAAGCAGAAATAGGAAGTGGTGACTGATTGTACAAGGGTTTGTCATCATGTCAGTGGGTATGATTCTGGGAAATCACTAAATCACCACAAAACCACAATTTACTGGGCGAGGAGAAAAAAAGTTTGCAAAGTGTCCAAAAAGTGCTGTATATGGTAATGCATTATTATTAACATTAAAAATAAATCACATTAACAGTGGCTACAGAAAACACATAGATGAGTTAATCACAGTGATTCATTAGCTTTGATTTCTTGAGATGTTTTTTTTTAAATCAAGATAATTAGATATAAGCATAAAATCATTTTTCAGTGCATTAGTTCTTGGTTTAAGCATAGGAAGCTGGTCTTGTGTTGTACCCATATCTGTCCCAGATGGGCTGTATCAGTGAGAACAGGCTAAAAGGTGAGTGCAGTTATTGTCCCGCAACAACATTGCAGAATTTTTACTTTTACTTAGCCGTCAGCTCTTCTCTTTTTATGTGAAGACACTACTATGCACAGCTGCATGGGGATTCGGTTGCTTGGAAATCCAGTTCCTCCTACTTTCTGTTTGAATGGGACTAGGCTCACAACCAAATTTAGAACGGTTCAATCACAACAGCTTATTTGCAGAACTGTTTCTGGACAAAGTGTAAGTCACGGTTGTTTATAGACTTAGACTTAGACAAACTTTATTGATCCAAA
This sequence comes from Boleophthalmus pectinirostris, assembly GCF_026225935.1. Lineage (NCBI taxonomy): Eukaryota > Metazoa > Chordata > Actinopteri > Gobiiformes > Gobiidae > Boleophthalmus > Boleophthalmus pectinirostris. The sequence continues at coordinate 23,219,652 of NW_026571404.1, forward strand.
AGAGAAATTATTCAGACAAAGTAGCTCTTACATCACAATATATTTTAATAACAATGAGCAAAAATATAAATTGTAATAATAAATTCTAAATAAGTAGCAAAAATAGCAAGAGACTAGTGTCAAATGAGGCATAATTATATAAATGTATTGATATTTTGATTCAAATTCAGAGCTTCTGTAGTTTTAGGTCGGACACGTGCGCGCCACCATGAGGAAAACATGCGTCATCAGTAACAGTGGACACAAACTTGACGGGGCAATAAAATTCTTCATAAAATCTACTAATTGTGTAAGAATGCTTCAGTTGAGTGTCTGTGGTGGTATGTGCACCATGAAGAAGGGCAAATGAAGTTTACACAAGGGCAAATAAACAACTCTGACTTTAGGATCAGCCTTGTCCTGCCTGTGGCTTTCAGGTACTTTCCATCTGGATTTCTCATGATCATTTAAAGAGCCACACCCACCCCCTACAATCAGCCCAGTATCAGACACTCAGACTCAGCATACAGGACAAAATATATTTCCACATTTGCTCGTGTTCGTGCTGTAAATGACTAGTCAAAAAAGAGGAAGATTTACAGTGAGAACTTTCAGTTTCTTTTCTTATTTTCTTTTTTAATAAATACCAGTAACAGTGCACAAGAAAATCAGTATAGTTCTGTAGACAGATGTGTGGAGACAAAAAAAGAAGAAAAAAAACAAAAAAAAAAACGCCCCTGCAACCCTCAACCACAAAATCAGTACCAAACTTGGTACCTGCATAGAATGAAAAGGAAAAGCCATATATGGGCATATCCTGGGAGGGACTTGAAGTATAAGAGCAGAGGGTCTTGACTGAGTCTTCATTTCTCTTTCTCTTCTTTGTTTTTTAGTCTGTGTGCTTCATTGTTCATCCAATTTGGACCTTCAGTTCATGCATTTTATGTTTTGTCTTATTTAGTTGATCTTCTGAAAAGTAGTTGAACCAAGATTTAGAGTATTACAGCTGCAGAAAATCAACACATATCACATTATCACATCTACTTATAATGAAGCAGGGCCAAAACCAGACATTTTCTTTATTGTAACAAAAAAGCCAACGCTACCACAAGTAGATGAAAGGCCACAAAACTTCAAACCCCATAATATGTAATAATATATATTAAAATTACACAAGAGGGATGTCCAGCTGGAGTAGTGATTCACACTTAGTTTGTGACCTGGAAGTCCAAGTGGACGTCATGAGTTAATTTTAACAAGATAAGCAAAGTCAGTTCACATAAATGTAAAAAAACAAGAACTGACTGGTCAATTCTACAGAAAAACTAAAAGAGGGAACTGGATTTCAACTATTCAACTATGACAATGCATATGTTTTCAAGTTTTAGCTGCAAATCTCTGGTCATTTTTCCCTCCCTGATGATGCCAACAGTTTGACCAATCAGACGCTGTTGCTTAGTGACGCAGACATTTTTCCCACCAATCAGCAGGCAGCTCACGTGTTTTCTTTGACTCACCTTCTCACTCCTACAGGTAGCTGTGGATTGGTTATGAGTCATCTCATGCTCACCTCTGATTGGCTGAGATATTTTAGACTGGCTTTAAAAACATCAGGTCATTGTTGTATTCTGCCAGAGGGAAGCCTTCACACATGGTACTTAGTCATAGACAGTGAGACAGTTTTACAGTTTAATAATTGAACATACATTACCAGTACACAGAAACTTAAATGTCCTTTAAATGAGAATTAGTACATGGCTAACAAACAAAACTTAGGATTATAACTACACAATATAAATGTAAAACATGGGGATTGATCACCTGCTCGTCAAACATTGTGAAATATGTTTTTTTCTTTGTTTGTTTGTTGTTGTTTTGTTTTATATTTCATTTTGGTAGTTTACTGCACTGAAAAAACAAGTAAAACATGCATATTTACTGTGTGCGTGTTTGCATCTCCACAAACTTGACTCTTATTTTGACTTAGAGGGGTGCCTCCTGCTTGTTTCCATGGAAATGTTGGCTATAATCTTTCATAGTATGGCACAAAATGCATATCTGTCTCCATGGGGAATGTACTGAAGTATGGTTTTAATTTTGAATTTCCACAGAATCATGCAGGGTACGTGCCACTTTAAGAAAGTTACGCACTGTACCTTTAACGGTTTGCTACAATTATAACACTTGTTTCAGGGTGGTCAGCATGTATAACACCAACCACAACAGGGTACCAGTTTATACTTCCCCAATTCTGTCTAAAGAGGCTGGGTTCATCTGTGGGCCAATGCTGAACTCTGTGGCAAGACCGTCAGGTGCCAAACTACTCGTGAGTGTCCTGATCTGAGAGTCTAACCCACAACTTCCCCATGGTGATGCAGGAGAAAGGGCTAACCACTCTGCCACCAATCTGTTCCAGCCTTAACTTGCCAAGCGACTGGTAATGGTAATGAGTCACTTCAGAGCTGTCTCTGATTGGCTGAGCTATTTTAGAGAGACTATAAAGACAGTGTGCAAAGTTTCATCTATGTTATAATGCTGTTTCCATATATATATATATATATATATATATATATGTGTGTGTGTGTGTGTGTGTGTGTGTGTGTTGTGTGTGTTTTCTCACCTTCCACGGTAGGTAGGTCTCTCTCTCCCTCATTCAGCTCGGGTCCTCTACCAGAGGCCTGGGAGCTTGAGAGTTCTGCGCAGTATCTTTGCTGTTCCCAGTACTGCACTTTTCTGGACTTGAGATGTCCGTTGTTTTTCCCGGTATCTGTTGAAGCCACTCTCCCAGTTTGGGGGTTACAGCCCCGAGTGCTCCGATCACCACAGGCACCACTGATGCCTTTACTTTCCAGGCTCTCTCCAGCTCCTCCTTGAGCCCCTGGTATTTCTCTAGTTTCTCATGTTCCTTTTTCCTGATATTAACATCGATTGGTATTGTGATGTCCACTACCACGGCTCTGCACTGTTTCTTATTCACCACCACTATGTCTGGTTGGTTCGCCATCACCATTCTGTCAGTCTGTATCTGAAAGTCCCACAGGATCTTGGCTCGGTCATTCTCCACAACCTTTGGAGGAGTTTCCCACCTTGATCCTGGGGTCTCCAGCCCGTACTCTGCACAGATGTTTCTGTACACTATGCCCGCCACTTGGTTATGTTGCTCCATGTATGCTTTCCCTGCCAGCATCTTACACCCTGCAGTTATGTGCTGGACTGTCTCAGGAGCCTCTTTGCACAGTCTACACCGTGGGTCTTGTCTGGTGTGGTAGATCTGGGAATCTATTGCGCGAGTGCCCAGGGCCTGCTCCTGAGCAGCCAGGATCAGTGCCTCTGTGCTGTCCTTCAGACCAGCCCTCTCAAGCCATTGGTAGGATTTCTTGATATATATATATATATATATATATATATATATATATATATATATATATATATATATATATATATATATATATATATATATATATATATATATATATATATATATATATATATATATATACTGAGTTATGTTTTATTTCATTCACACATGTTTAACATACACATCCTGCATATTTAGGCTGAGTTCTTGTCTAAACTGAAAAACTGATGTGGTAATACAGGCAGTGCTCCGTTGTGTTTTTAAACTCCATACACATTCATTAGGATAATTTGGATGGATTTGCTAATCTCTACTGAACTAAACATAAAAGATAAAACATGAAAACTACCTCTTCATGACATCACAAGGTGGAACAAAGCGTTTTGAGCTTCGGAAATGTGGACTAATAATAAAGGATTACTCAAACACGTGTGAATGAAACAAAACCCAAATGAGCAAGCTGGACATTTGCAGTACATTGTTGCTACTAATGCATCATCAAATTACCCTCACTGTGTTCTCAGCTCCAGCAAGTCTGAACACAGCAGAGGGTAAGAAAGTAGATGGTCTAAAGGTGCATTGTGTATCTTTTCTGGTGAAGGGCTCGCCACTTACTTGCTTCCATGGAATGTTATTAATTGTCTGGAATGTTCCATGGTAAAGCATTAAGTGTATCTATCTACATGAAGACAAACATGTGACGCAAGCAAGCCAAGTTTTAAATAAAATCTGAGGTTTTTCAAGTTTTTCAAATGTGTCTTAATAAAATAACCTGTTATTGAGTAAATGCAAGATGGACAAGTTTAATGCCATACTGTGGAACATTCCAAAGCAAAACTATACAATTTCTATGGAGGCAATCAGGTAACGAACCCCCCACCTGAAAGTTACATGGTGTGGGATTGCATAGAATGAATTGAATTACAACTAGTACATCAAATTGCAAAGGCTGTAATTATTATTATACTACTACTACTACTACTAGTAGTATTTCCCCTCCAGTATTTTTTATAGAAAAACTTGTTGTACCTGTAGTTTAGATCTACAGACACATTCTGAAATGTACTGGATTCTTGTATTAGTTTATCTATTCATATTTGAGGAATCTCTCATATGTACATCCTCCTAGAGTTGTTTACAATAGGAACAAAATCACACTTTTCAAACATATCACAAACTGAATCTGTTTGTCATAAAAGTTGCAATTTTATTTTTTTCCCCCCAAATCATACAAAAAAAATGTTCCTCGATATCAAGCCATTCTCCAAGCTATTTTATGTGTGAAATAGTGAGTTATCTCTAAAAAAAATGCAATCCCAAATTATACAAGACCCACTGTTGAAGTCTGCAGATACCAAGATACTACACCTTTAGTCCTGTTTCATTCCAGTGTCAGGGTGTGGCAGGAACACAACTTCCTCTCACGCAGATTTGCAGATGGTTTGGTGTATGAGACACTCGAGAACGCAGAATGAGTCTTGATGGATGAACCTCTGACAAATATTGTTCTTTCCTATTTGTGTAAAACTCCACCAGTCCACAAGGAAAATAGGAATGCATGAACCATCTTAATTTGCCCCAGCTGAGGTAAAATAAGTGCACAAGTAGGTAGAGATATCACAATGTCACACTTTAGTATTAAGATTAATGTGAGAAGAAACACACGATTCAATGGTTATTCAACATTATTGACACAATGAAAAATCCTTAATGAAATCCTTTTATTTATTTTTTTATGAGAATGCCTCTTGTATGTGACCAGATGTACAAAAATGTTCTGATGTAACTTGAGATGCACTGTGTAACTTTCTGGTGAAGGGTTCGCCACTTGCTTGTCTTCATGGAGATGTTATTGTTTTGGCAAGAGTGTCCCACAGTATGGCATTAAATCAAGTTACAGATCAGATCTGTGAAGAGGTGGGCTCACTCAGAGTAGTAAAGCAAGTTTTTTGTAGTACTTTTATAAAATGACAAATGACAAATGATAAATGCAACATATGTGAGTTTAATGCCATACTGTGAAACCTTTCAGGCAAGGCAAAAATATCTCCATGGAAACAAGCTCGTAGCAGACCCCCTACCAGCTCCCTTTAGCTTTTAAAATTTTGTTATAATCATTAGTTTTATATCTCACGATTATTGAATAATTTAATCAAATAATCTTGACATCCCTATATGTAGATCGACTCGTGCAAAACTAGTTAACTGCACTTACTTTGTACACAGTTTATGTTATATAATACTATTACTCATTCATAATTTACTACTATAAGTCAAACACTATTTAATAAAACACAACTAAATAAATATTACAATGTACTGTAGTTTAGGAGCTCATGTGACTCAGCAGTAGTTTTAAAGCCCTGTCCTGTGACTGAACCCCAGACCTCAAGTGGAAGCACAAATAGAAACCCCAGTACTGCCAGCAGCATCCCACACTGTCTGGAAACACATAAATCATATATTGTGAATGGGCAAAGACAGATGATTTTACTATGATTACTTATGCTTTTAGTTAGTATGAATATACCCGCCTAAAAACATGAAATAAGTTATAGTATATGCTATAGCAAGGAGGGACCTAACTATGTGGTATAAAAGCAGAGGACAAAGAAAAACACAATTGTGATTAATTTTTTGTTGGGTTTCATGGCTGAAAATTGCTTTACTGATTTGTTATACTTGACTTTTTATTAACCAAAGTCCAATTAGCTCAGCCTGTCTGGAGTGGTATCTTTTTTGGTTAAAATTTAAAGGTTCTATATATGGCAAAATGGATTCTTGTGAGTTTTTAGCCGAGTTATAATGCTGTTACCTCATCAAAAACATACCTTGAGTTTTGTTTCATTCACACATGTTTGAGAAATTCTGCATTATTAGTCTGCCTACATCTGCAAAGCTCAAAATGCTCTGTTCCACCTTGTGATGTCAAGAAGCGGTAGTTATCAAGTTAACAGCTACTATTTACCTTGGTTCAGTACAGATTGGCAATTTCAGGGCTGAAATCATCTAAACGATTCTAGTGAAGGTGTTTGGAGTTGAAAAACACAGTGGAGCACTTCCTGTATTACCACATGACATCACGCATCACACAGAACAGAGTGTTGTCAATTTGAGCAAAGAATTCAGCCAAAATGCAACAACTGTAACATCCAGTATACGGTGCTTGTTACTTAAAATGTAATAACACATATGAAGAGAGTTTTAAAGTTGTGGTGAAGTTTAGCCAGATTTTACTGCATTGTGGTAGAGGGTCCGTTACCTTCTCGTCTCCATGGAGTTGTCCAGAATGCTCCCCATTATTGAATTACATGTATCTATCTCCATGGAGACAAAAAACGTTACACCACCAAGTCAAGGTACACATCAGAACTGTGGAGAGCCAACCTTGCTCATGTTATTTTAATCAATAAAAACACTAACTCAACACTACTAACCTGTAATTGAATGCATGCAAGACAGATCAATTTAATTGCCGTTGTGGAACATTTCAGGCAAAGCAATTAAATCTCTATGAAAAAAAAATCTGGTGATAGACCCCAAGTTACACAATGCAAGGTACACTATGTAGCTTTTTAGTCGGGACTCTGTCACCTGCTTGTTTCTATGGAGATGTCATTGCTCTGCCTGAAATTTTCCACAATATAATATTACGCAGCTGAACCTTACATTTAAAAAAAAAAAAAAAACAGGCATTCTGACTGTGAGCTGCGAGCTCCACAGATCTGACCTGTTATTTGGTCTGGTTTGGTCTCCATGAAGACAGAAAGGTTTAATGTCATACTGTGAAACATTCCAGACAAAGTAAGAAGATCTCCATGTAAAAAAGAATTTGACGGGCCCTCCACCAGAAAAGTTACACAGACATTAGACATTAAAACAGGTGTAAGTAGTGTTCTATTCCCTTGCATTTGCACCTCTACATGAAGTTTGGAGTGTGTTTTCTGTTTCATTTGCTTCAGCTATTTTACCATGCTATAAAATGTTTAATAACTCTGACGATCTGTTGTTTTTCTTTTTCTTCAGCATCAGATTAATTTGGATTACATGGTTCAGTGGACACACAAACTCTACCGGCCTGTCTTTGTATGAGCGTGGAGTTTTTGCCGTCAGTCAGTGCAGTAGCAGAATACGCCCAGACATGTCTACAGCAAAGTTAACACACACACAAATACACACTAGTGCTACACACACACACACAAATACGCACTAGTGCTACACACACACACAAATACGCACTAGTACTACACACACACACAAATACACACTAGTACTACACACACACACACAAATACACACTAGTACTACACACACACACACAAATACACACTAGTACTACACGTGCACACTGAGATGAAAAGTAACCACTGACATTGAACTCTTACGATAAGTCTTTCACAATAGACTGGCCCGTGCTGAAGAGGAAAAGAAAAAAAAAAGTGAAATAAGATGTACACTAAAGATACATTTCAAAATAGTCTTAAAAGTGCATTGTGTAACTTTTATCACACAGGGTCTGTCATCTGATTTTTTTCCATGGATGGAGATTTTATTGTTTTGCTTGAAATGTTCCACAGTAGCATTAAACACATCTATCTTGCATTTATTAAATTACAGGTGTTTTGTTGCTTAAAAATTGCTTGAAAGTGATAGATATGGTTAATGCAACATTGTGGACAAAGAATCAACATTTCCATGGAGACGAGGAGGTAATGAACCATCCACCAGGAAAGATACACAGTGCACCTTTAAGGCAAAACTACTACTGAGCGTGCCACCTGTGCCTTGTAAATACTTTGTGTAATTAACTACAAACATAAGTGTAGCTAACATTGTTGGCTAGAATACTTTAGTATGTGTATGCCAGTGGAACATGTGTAAAAAGGAGGAAGTGCTGAAGGGAAATTGATTTTCACATATCAGGCTACAATGCAATAGAAAGCCTTTTAAAGCAGCATCTAATCAATAATTTATTGATAAAGTCTCTGTGTGTAATACTATACAATGGTGATTTTCAGTTTTGCTCACTTTGTCATATAGATCCAAGTTGCTGCAACAAATTATAAACATACATTGTACTGTGATTTTAATGTCTTTCTTATTCTGTAAGGCACTTTGAATTACTGGTGCACTACTGGTCTGTGCACATTTTGACTGATATAAATACATATATATACATTCAAACAGTGGGGCTCATAAACCATTAACGATGGATATTGTGCAGAACAGTGTACATCAGAGTCTCTAACCACCAGCTCAAATTACCAAGTACATTTCATTCAAACCTGATTATTTTATAGATAACTCGTATTCCTTGGAAAGTAAAATTGCTCCAGACTGAATGCTAATGCCTCACTGTCTGTCTGTGTGTTTGATGAGAAGAGATAAAACCATCTTTTGAGGATGTTTTTCAGTGAAAATAAGAGTTCACATGAGGACACACAAACACACTGGTAGAGGGATGAGCTGTATCTGCAGGCAAAAAAGGACAACAAATACAACAGAAAAAAGTATCAGACCAGATCGGCTTTATTTAGGCACAGTGTGGTTGAGTGACTGACAACGGCCCCAGGCTCAGGATTTCTCACAAAAATCACACGTACTATACAGGGTTATGCAACACTAGTGCAGGTGCACTGAGGACTCACTATAAAGACAACATCCATCATGTGTATGTACTCTGGGATTAAAGTTTGAGAGGGGACTAGAAAGGTGATAAATTATTGGGTAAGTACGTGTGCCAGTATATAGGACAATGGCCACGAAGATTTTACTACTGTGATTTTATAGTAAACTATTCTAAGATAAAAAAGCCTATGTATTTGTGCTGTGTCAACACACCATTGTCATTGTATTTATATTTTGTATTAGAAATCATTTGAGAAACACAGAGAGATCACGTAGTAATATATTATCTGTGCTAGCTAGATTAAATAAAAAAGTCTAGGAGCATCTGACATAAAACATATATTAAATCAATGAGAAATCTTTGGAAATTTGCTTTTTTTTTTTTATCAACTGATATAATGGTGTAATTCCAAATAAACCTTTTCTATTTGAAAGATTTAAAATGTACCATCCAAGTAGAATCTTTTCTATTTTGTCTATATCTATTTTAGTTGATATTGTCATATGATGTTTGACAATATCAAGGCCAATTTTGTACTTACTGGCAGCACAACACACAATCCCCCTAAATTTCCAGTGGATTTATCCAGAGGAGACTCACTGAAGAAGCAGCTGCAGACTGGTCCCGGGGCTGCGGTCACCGCTCTGGTCTCATGATGATGATGTCATTCAGCCCTGACTCAGCACCAACTGAAACAACAGCACAAACACAAAGCACAAGGTAACATGAGACTTCATACAGAACATATGGAAGTGCATTCCTCTGACATGGGATGAAGAGCTATTTTGGGACTACTCTCTGAGTAGTATTTACTCTGCTGAGCTATTCTGTGACTAAAGCTTTCATACTGACTTTATGTCATGGGCTCATTCTTAAATCTTAATTTCTATTCTCCACACATGTACAGTGATGGGGAGAATACTTTGAAAATGTATTTTGTTACAGAATATTGAATACCTGCATTAGAATATATTTTGTAGCATGGGCCAATCATAGTATTGTATTCTGAATACTTAACATGCTTTTACATCAAGTTGCATTTAAATTATAGTGTAAACACACAACACTGGATTAAAAATAGCTTTCTATTTGTTTATCTGTTTGTTCTGCATTTATTTATCATTGATCAGAGAAGGAAAAAAATCACACTTGCCTCACCACAAGAGCATGTTTTATATTTGTGTCACTAATTTTGTGCAGTTTGAAGCCTAAATTGAGTGATTAAGTACTGCCATGTATTCATTTGAGTTTAGAAAAGTAACTGCATTTTCAATATCACCAAATGCAAGAGTAATTGTACGAGAATACAGGTACTCAGAATTCAGCTACTTCCCATCACTGCACATGTTACACAACTATTACAGTGACAGTGTTCAGGCTGTCTGAGCCACTCAAAACAACATGAAGGTTTAAACAAGTTAACACTGACTCTGGCTCTATAAAATATTCATTGCACACACACAAGCTACAACATAAATCAATTATAAAACATAATAGATACACTCTACAGTGAAATATTAATGAGCTGGTGGGGAAACTGTCTATGTGATCACAGCCAACCACACGCCTATGCAGATTTTAAAAACAACTTGGTGCACAAAGTAAAACTCTTCAAGAAAATCGCATTGTTGTTTCACATTCACATCATGTATTTCACAGTGCATTGTAAACTCTAAGGATATTTCAGAATTTCCACACTGACAACTATGACATTTAAAACAACATCAAACTATGTCCTGGGGGAGAATATACACCGTGTTCTTTGGCCATTTTCTGTTCCATAGAACATGAGAACAGGAGAGCGGCTGATCACAGCTTGTGTTTATTGGATTTCTGTCAGATATATCAAAAAGTGTATATTTCTATGGTTGTTTTTAGAGTAAATATATAATAAAACAGATCAAATGTGGCCAAAATAGAAATAAAACAGACCAAACATTGTATTAAGGGAATAAAGAGACAGTCCATTCATATATTAATTATGTGACATCTGAACCTCAACCACAATGTTTAAAGGCAAGAAAATAATATAAATACTATATTGACTTATTGTTCAGTATGTGAAAGATGAAAGAATAATTTTTAGGGGTCAATATTTATCATGGGCAATTTTGAGTTATAAAGAGTTGAATAAATAATGTCTACCTCTGTCAATGTAGATAACTATTAAAGTGTCTCATTCTGCTATTTATTTATTGCACATCGTGTTTTTTTGTTTTTTGTACATTTAGAATAGTGTTTTGGAGATAATTCTGCTTTAGCTGCAATATTATCATCTATATTTTCTTCACTAAATTGTTATCGTGACAGGTCTAGAAAATAAAATGTAAAAAATATTACTCACACCTATCACTGATTATAATTATTCATCTTATTCATCTGACTGCATAAAACACAACACATTAAATAATAAAATAACTATAGTTGACAAAATGGTACTAAAAATAGACTGGCATTTCCATTAGTGTTTGTCCAGTGGAATTTTAAAGCGTGCACGGCTCTAGAGCTGTGTGTTTCTGTGGTCTGCTTATAAAACGAGACGCTCTGTTGAGAAAAACATGTGGCAAACATGACAAAATGCTTCAGAGCCGCTCATCAAAGCTCCACACATTCACATATTATTGGCATGTAGCAGTGGTGGAACTTAACAAAGTAACCTAGTAAAGCGCTGTAGTGAAAATTTTAGGTATCTGTACTTCACTTAAGTACATTTTAAAGTGGATACTTATTACTACATGTGTGAGAAGGTATCTGTACTTTTTACTCCACAATTTTTTCAACAGAATTGAAAAGCAAAAGTATTTTATTACTGTGTGAGATCTGCTGAAAAGTCTGAGGGGTTTATTTTTTATCAATAACATAGTCTGAGCAAACAAAAATATGCCAAAAGCAAAAACAAGTAGAAAAAAATTACTACATTAAAAATCTTTATTAAATCTCAAAGTCTGTGCACAGTACTTTTACTCTTTACTTCTTAAGTACATTACGGGTACTTTAAGACTTTCACTAAAGTAGATTTTTTCATGTGATAGTTTTACTTTTGCTTTGGTATCTGTACTTTTACTTAAGTAAGAAAAGGTAGTATTCCTTCCAGCACTGTTATGTAGTAGGCACAGCTAACCAGTGTGCAGATAGAGGTCTGGGTCATTCATTCAGGTCGCTGGGGGACAGTGAGTTAGAGCCTGAAGATAAATGATAAGGGTCCATTTATAACCTGGACTTACTTTGCAGTTGTTAAAGGCACAAGAACGAGACTCTAACCAATTTATCTACCCACAATGCACTTCATCAAGCTGTTACCATTGCAAAGATGAATGAGATCATTGCCCTTTATGCAAATCAAATGTTAAAATCTACTTAAAATGTTAAAAACTTCTTAAATTTAATTTCAGTGTTCAGTCTTGTTTTCTGGAAAAAAAAAAAATGCTTATGGTTTTAGGGTTGGACTGATTCAGCTTTTTCAGTTCTAATACTGATTCCAATACAACAGCTTTAAGTAGCTGATACTCGATATTGACCAATACTAGTGCAGAGACAAATATTTTATTAAAGACAGAACTGATTTAAAAGTGTCACGTAGCTGTCATTTATCTCTCTCAAGTAATGCCAGAACAAATGAGTATAAATAAAATTTCAAACATTATGGGACATTCTGGGCCAACTATGACCAATAAACAGTCTTCAGTTTATATGCCCAACCAGGATATCTCCTGAACCGATATTTTGGAAGCAGAAATCCAACCCTGTTTCAGTATCACCGCCGATATCTGATATCGGTATCAAAGTGCATTCCTGTGGTGTACACTGCAAAAACTAAAATCTAACAAGACTTTTTGTACTTAAAATATGAAAACACATCTTGCTACACTTGAAATAAAAACACATTACAAACACATTACAAAATCTAATGTTGCTTGAATTAAGAGAAACATAATTATTCCTTCCAGCTGAATCTACTCAAATAAATTAAAATGTTCTTAATTTAAGTCATTTTAATTTAGCAAGATATTGTTTTTTGCAGTGTACATATGCATAATACTGTACTTTCCAGAGTTATACAATGGGCTGTTGGTGTATTTGGGGAAAGAGAACCAGAGTGAGGCAGGGCTGCTTTAAAGATGACGTCACTCCATTTCCTTCTCTGACAAATTGTACATGAATTTAGGATTGAGCCATTTTAACCCCCTCCTCTATCCATCTCTCCCACACGGACAGCTAGGAGACGCTCTGCTCTGTGGGGGCTGTCACAGTAAGTGAGGAAATACAAAGAGCATTTTGGTTAAAGATCAGTGGTCTACGTGATAAAGCACCATATCCTTCACACCAGGAATACGTGATGGAAGACTGGTACCTGCTACTACAATACACATGCACATTATCATTATTACCCATGAGTATTCAAAGTACTGAATATTGCAGTCATTAGATATACTACATTTCAAAAAACAAATAAAAATGCTTATTCTATATGTTGTATATGCCTATTGTTTCATAATGATGATTAATTTTATATTCATAGTAGTGCTGAGAAAATAAATACTCACACACTAATCAGATATAGCAGGTATAGTGAAAAAAAATGTTTGAAAATTATCCCGATCTTTACCAGGACTAGTATGTGCTCAGACTGGACCACATAATGGAATACATTGCCAAATACATTTAAATTCTAATAATAATGGGTCAGATTTATATAGCGCTTGTTTGGACACTCAAAAACTAATTATGTGAGATAAAGCAATGCAATGTGCAACATTGTAGACACAGCTTAAAGGTCTTATGTTACGCAAAATTGATTCTTGTGAGTTTTTAGCCATGTTATAATGTTGTTACCTCATCAAAACATGCATGTAGTTTGTTTAGTTTCATTCACACATGTTTGAGTAAGCCTGCATTATTAGACTGTCTACATACTTATCATGTCATTAACAGCTACCTTTTTACCTTTTAGTTCAGTAGTGTTTGGCAAATCCTTAGTTGAAATTATCCAAATGATTCTAGTGAAGATGTGTGGAGTTTAAAAACACAGTGAAGCAGCAGAACAATAGTTTCTGTTTGAGAGAAGCACTCAGTCTAAATACACAGGGTTTATGCGTTAAACACATGTGAATGAAACGAAACACAAGTCCAGGTCTGTTTGTGATGAGGAAACAAGATTATAACATAGATCAGTATATAGCGTAGTATGGACTCTTTAACACTGTCACAAGTTTCTTCTCACAAATTACATTTTCTTCCAATACAAATTACCTTGAAAATAATGTACGCATTGTCCATTTTTCTTCAAAGTAGAAACTCCCCTCATAAACAATGTGGATGCTTCTGTAGTTGCTGAGTGTGACTCGATGTGTGCGCAGATAAAATGTCTGCAGTGAAGACAGACCCAGCTGTATAAACAAGAGGCTCCACACTCACGGTTCGGGGCTAATGGGGCAAAATGGCCGACTACTGCGTATGTCCATAGACGTAAATCAACAGGAAAACAGACAATTTGAGATATTTATGACAACAATAACAATGTAAGGCCCAAATCCCTGTCTATTGATATACAATGCTCCATCTTATTGTAGTGATGATGTTAAGGTCAAATAATCCTAACAGCTTTTACCACAATATAGTATTTTACATCGTTTGTGAATATTGTGTTGAAAAAATCCAAGGTTGTAGGTGCTTGTAACTAAAACAGTAAACAGCAAAAGTAAAAAACATGTTATTTATTGCTGAAAAAATATGTTAAAAAACACAAAGTCTTACTGTGAGTGGGATCGTTTCTCTGCAAAACTAACCAGTAATTTAGCTTGCAAGTCTCCATGGAGAGTCTTAAGTTTGGCCATACTGTGGAACATTCTAGGTACATCTCCATGGAGACAAGCAGGTGACAGACCCTCCACCAGACAAGTTACACAGTTCACCATTAAGATAGCACTTAGATTTAAGCAATTAAAATATATCTAATGTAATAGTGATTGTTGTGTTAATTGAGTAACAATAATGTGTAAAGAAAAAGAATTAAGAATATAAAATAAAGTCAAAGGTTAAAGCGTGTAGACAGAGGCAAAACAGCAACAGCCCACACATAAATTGAAGCCAAATTTCTGTAGCCACAAAGCCAAGAGTTATTCTAGAGAAATTGAAATATAATACTAGACAGTTACTACTACAATTGGTACAACAAAATAAATACAAAATTTAACTTTATGCTCACAAATTGAAATATGAATTGTTTTAGAGCTGTCCATAAAAAAATAAAAAATGTATCCCTAATAAACTTTTTAAAATGATACAATGAACAATATTGCAAAAAGTGAATCACAATTTTTTCTTCCTCTTGAAATACTTAATTGCAAGATTAATGAGCATAGACAAGACTGAGTTTTCAAAATAAACTTAATCAACAAATAAATGTTTACAGTACCGTGCCATTTCACACAAAGAGCTCAAACTCTACTCCAAACAACATGTGTTTACTGTGACAGGATTGGCTGATAGACCTGTTGAAAGCCTCATCACAATTTAAAACTATTTCATCTTGATTCAATTCAAATTCAAGTAACTGCACAGCCCTACAATTTTTGATTTATTTTTTATTTTACCTTTATTTAAAGAGGAGGTCTCATTGAGATTCATAAGTAATCATTTTTCAAGAGAACCTGGCCAAGTTAGCAGCCTACACAATCAGTACAAAACAGTCTCATCACAAAATATCACATAATAAATCAATTGCATCTCTCAAGAAAAACATACACAGTTCGTCGAGGCACTATTTAAAATTTTCTTGAACTGAAACTGAATTGAAGCGACAATATCTATTCCAATTGAAGATCTGTCTCTATCTACTGATTATGCAAAATCTTTTGTACAAAACAGTCACTCTCCCCTTATA